>NW_026968677.1:0-77000 GCF_028390025.1 Pseudophryne corroboree
AGTCAGTGACAAGTTCAAAAACTTTGGATGACAGCGGAAGCAGTCCACTAACCACTAAATCCCTTCCTCTTGTAACCAAGCTCCTGCAAACCACACCACCAACTCCCTCAGTGTCAATTTCCTCCTTAGACAGGAGAGCCAATAGTCCTGCAGGCCATGTCACTGGCAAGTCTGACGAGTCCTCTCCTGCCTGGGATTCCTCCGATGCATCCTTGAGTGTAACGCCTACTGCTGCTGGCGCTGCTGTTGTTGCTGCTGGGAGTCGATCGTCATCCCAGAGGGGAAGTCGGAAGACCACTTGTACTTCTTCCAGTAAGCAATTGACTGTCCAACAGTCCTTTGTGAGGAAGATGAAATATCACAGCAGTCATCCTGCTGCAAAGCGGATAACTCAGGTCTGGGTGGTGAGAAACGTGGTTCCGGTATCCATCGTTAATTTAGAGGCAACTAGAGACTTGATTGAGGTACTGTGTCCCCGGTACCAAATACCCTCTAGGTTCCATTTCTCTAGGCAGGCGATACCGAAAATGTACACAGACCTCAGAAAAAGAGTCACCAGTGTCCTAAAAAATGCAGTTGTACCCAATGTCCACTTGTCTGTGGTTAAGTGGAGCAGGGCAGACTCAGGACTATATGACTGTGACAGCCCACTGGGTAGATGTATTGCCTCCCGCAGCAAGAACAGCAGCGGCGGCACCAGTAGCAGCATCTCGCAATTGCCAACTCGTTCCTAGGCAGACTACGCTTTGTATCACCGCTTTCCATAAGAGGCACACAGCTGACAACCTCTTACGGAAACTGAGGAACATCATCGCAGAATGGCTTACCCCAATTGAACTCTCCTGGGGATTTGTGACATCGGACAACGCCACCAATATTGTGCGTGCATTACATCTGGGCAAATTCCAGCACGTCCCATGTTTTGCACATACATTGAACTTGGTGGTGCAGAATTATTTAAAAAACGACAGGGGCGTGCAAGAGATGCTGTCGGTGGCCCGAAGAATTGCAGGCCACTTTCTGCCTTCAGCCACCGCATGACTGGAGCACCACCAAACATTCCTGAACCTGCCCTGCCATCATCTGAAGCAAGAGGTGGTAACGAGGTGGAATTCAACCCTCTATATGCTTCAGAGGATGGAGGAGCAGCAAAAGGCCATTCAAGCCTATACATCTGCCCACGATATAGGCAAAGGAGGGGGAATGCACCTGACTCAAGCGCAGTGGAGAATGATTTCAACGTTGTGCAAGGTTCTGCAACCCTTTGAACTTTCCACACGTGAAGTCAGTTCAGACACTGCCAGCCTGAGTCAGGTCATTCCCCTCATCAGGCTTTTGCAGAAGAAGCTGGAGACATTGAAGGAGGAGCTAAAACAGAGCGATTCAACTAGGCATGTGGGACTTGTGGATGGAGCCCTTAATTTGCTTAACCAGGATTCAATCTGTTGAAATCAGAGCACTACATTTTGGCCGCCGTGCTCGATCCTAGATTTAAAACCTACATTATATCTCTCTTTCCGGCAGACACAAGTCTGCAGAGGTTCAAAGACCTGCTGGTGAGAAAATTGTCAAGTCAAGCGGAACGTGACCCGTCAACAGCTCCTCCTTCACATTCTCCCGCAACTGGGGGTGCGAGGAAAAGGCTAAGAATTCCGAGCCCACCCGCTGGCGGTGATGCAGGGCAGTCTGGAGTGAGTGCTGACATCTGGTCCAGACTGAAGGACCTAGCAACGATTACTGACTTGTCGTCTACTGTCACTGCATATGATTCTGTCACCTTTGAAAGAATGGTGGAGAAAAAGAGGCAATTTGGAGGCCCTTGCACAGACTGGCTTTATGCTACCTAAGTTGCCCTCCCTCCAGTGTGTACTCCGAAAGAGTGTTTAGTGCGGCCGCTCACCTTGTCAGCAATCGGCGTACAAGGTTACTTCCAGAAAATGTGGAGAAGATTAATTATAATCAATTCCTCCGTGGAGACATTCACCAGCAATTGCCTCCAGAAAGTACACAGGGATCTGAGATGGTGGATTCCAGTGGGGACGAATTAATAATCTGTGAGGAGGGGGATGTACACAGTGAAAGGGGTGAGGAATCGGAGGATGATGAGGTGGACATCTTGCCTCTGTAGAGCCAGTTTGTGCAAGGAGAGATTGATTGATTCTTTTTTGGTGGGGGCCCAAACCAACCAGTCATTTCAGTCAGTCGTGTGGCAGACCCTGTCGCTGAAATGATGGGTTCGTCAATGTTTTTCTTTTCAATCTAAGCCCCTGCAGTTTTCTGTAAGCATCTGCTTCGCTATGATGATCAACAAGTCACAAGGGAAAACACTCAGGGCTGGAGGCGTAGATCTTAGGACCAGCTGCTACAAGCATGGCAGAGGTGTCACTATCACTGGTGACACCCAGAGAGGCGGCGAGGGAGATTGTAATGCAGTGCGCGCAGATAAGCAGCGCAATGGTAAAAAGGAGGCATGGTCTCATAGGTAGGGGCGTGGCCTGAATCACCATTTTGTTGCTGCGGGTATCCCGGGGGTTGGGGGCTGTACCCGGGGACTAGTGTGTGAGTGGTGCTGGCTCCTGCACAGTGACAGAAACTGGGTGTTGCACGTAATGTCACAGTGAAACACCCATATTCTGTCACTGAAGAAGAGCCGGCACTTTGGTGTCACCCCACTTGGCGGGTGGCACTCGGGTGTGTGCCGCAACCCCGTTGTGATGCCACTGACCCATGGGAAGCTTTACGTGGCTTACCCATGTGTTAGTAGCCCCAAGCATCTTTTGTGTTAGTCCCTGAAGAAAAACTTCAAATATTGTTTACAATTTTGTAATCAATGGCCTAATTCAGTAAGGATTGCAAATTCTGCTAAGTAACAGAATTTGCAATCCTTTGGTTCGCATGCTGGGGCCACCCATCACAGGGCATGGCCACCCAGCATGCCGCCTCCCTTCTTGACCACGCTGAAATTGCAGTCTCAGTGCAGTTCAGCGTGATCATAAAAAATGGGTTAGCCTCCTGTTGGTGCAGACTGTACGTGTGCGCAGGAAGCCGCCACCATTTTTGTGATCGCAACGGCTGCATGTGATGTCATGCAGCCGCTCTGACCACGCCTCCTGTTTCTCCGTTGAAGCCCTGCCCCCGCACCGCTCCATCTCCGACTTTGAAATGGAGTGTTGCTGACCCCCCCCCCGCACCGATTGACAGTCACAGAAAATGCAGGCGCATGCTTATGCTCTTAGCAATTTTTGCAGTTGGATTGCTTATTGTGATTGCAATCCAACCTGAATCAGGCTCTATTACCTATCACAATGCACTGCAGGTAGTACAAAATGGGGTTAATATAGGAGAAAAACCCCCAGAGCTATGCTCCTTAACTGTCCCTGGTGGCTAGTGGAGCGGCTGCCCAGTAATCAGTGTCCACGCCAGTGCGCACACGGCCCGCCCCCTACTGCCACGCTGGATCACGGTATAGTGTGGGCACAGAAGCCCCTTACCTCCCTTTCATCAGCGGCCTCGTGATCCCGGAGGGCGGTGTGTGTGTGACTGACCTTAGGAAGAAACCGGAGCCTCCGCTGCAGTGACCCAGCAACCAGGGCACGGGAGTATACTGCGCCGCTGGGAGTGATGGAGCTGCAGTAAAGATGTCTATTAGACCTAGCCTGCTGCAGCCCTTGTATATTCTTATAAAAAAAGTTCTTCTTTTCTTGTCAAAATTAATAGCTAAGTATAGGCTGCCTGAGGCAGCCCCCTGTTAAGTGTCCTGCTACTGAAGGCACCAACTACAAACTGAGCTCCCTGTTCATGGAAGCGAGGTTATAGAGCAGGGGGCGCTGAGCATCTTGGGAACAGTCAAAAGCTTTGAGCCTGTTGGTGCCTCAGATCAAGATCCTACTCTACACCCCAATGTGAATCCTTGTGGAGTCCAGTGTACCCCACAGAAGAAATGAATGTGTCACACCCATTGGCAGCAACATTAGAATAGCTGCTGATGGGCACAATTGAGAAAGGAAGGGGGGAAAACATTTGAATCCAGCACATATATGTAATTTGAATATGTAATTTGTACCTTCCTACTTTAAAATGTAATGGATGAACCTCACCCTGTGAGAACTATCTTCATGATCAAGAGATCTCATATGCAAGATAAGTATGTGTTGGCAGAGGCGCTCACTGGGCAGAGATGCTGATCGCACTGCGGCACCAGCACACACACACACACTTCAGACCTGATCTCCTGTTGTGTGAATATGCACAGCAGAGATCAGGTCTGAATTAGGCCCTATATACAGCTGTCAGTAAGGCAGGGATCTGCTGCTGCCAGTGAGGCAGGGATGTGCTGCTGTCAGTGAAGCAGTGATCTGCTGCTGCCAGTGAGGCAGGGATCTGCTGCTGCCAGTGAGGCAGGGATGTGCTGCTATAAGTGAGGCAGGTATGTGCTGCTGTCAATGAGGCAGGGATGTGCTGCTGTCAGTGAAGCAGGGATGTGCTGCTGTCAGCGAGGCAGTGATCTGCTGCCCACTATCTCCCTATCACCCCTGCCTGAGTCACACACTTTCCCTGTCACCCCTGCCCCAGTTACCCACTATCTCCCAGTCACCGCTGCCTCAGTTAACCACTGTACCTGCGACCCCTGCCTCAGTCACCCACTATACCAGTCACCCCTGCTTTAGTCACCCACTATCTCTGTCACCCCTGCCTCAGTCAACCACTATCTCCATATCACCCCTACCTCAGTCACCCACTATCCCTGTCACCTCTGCCTCAGTCACCCACTGTCACCCTATCACCCCTGCCTCAGTCACCCACTATCCCTGTCACCCCTGCCTCAGTCTCCTACTGTCCCTGTCACCCCTGCCACAGTCATCCACTATATCCCTATCACCCCTGCCTTAGTCACTGACTATTTCCCAGTCACCCCGGCCTCAGTCACCCACTATCTCCCAGTCATACATGCTTCAGTCACCCACTATCTCCCAGTCATCCCTGCCTCAGTCACCTACTGACACCAGTGCAGACATTTCTGCTGCGGCCTCTCCACTCTCCAGCGTGAACGTACTGACGACTGAGGAAATCCGCTTCCCAGTTGAGGACTCCGGGAATGAACACTGCCGATATTGCTGGCAGATGACGTTCTACCCAACTGAGGATTTTTGATACTTCCAGCTTTGCCATGCAATTTCGAGTGCCGCCTTGATGATTTGTGTACACTACCGTGGTGTCGTTGTCCGATTGTACTTGAACAGCCTGTTCTGTACTAGAGGCAGGGCCAGTGTCAATGAATTGAACACTGCCCGCAATTCCAGAATGTTTATCGGGAGGAGAGATTCCTCCCTGGTCCACCGATGGTGAAGGGTCGTCATCACGGCCATGACCTTGGTGAATTTCCGAGGTGCCGTGGCCAAACCAGAAGGCAGGACCTGAAATCCAAAAACTAACCAGGCACAACACTGCTTAGCTTCCAACATCAGATGAGATTGGACATATCCAGTGTGATGCGGCTGTAGATGATTTTTGCTGTTTCTAACTTCTACTTCTAACTACTGGTACATCAATGAATAAGTTTCAAAATATAATGAATCAAGAGAACGGTGTTGGTAGTATAAAACTACCTACAGCACCTGGTATTCCCAGGTGGTCTCACATCCAAGAACAAACCAGGCCTAAAATCAGGTGATATTGGGCATATACAGTGTGGTGTGGCTGTAGATGAGCTTAGTGGTTTCTGTTAGAGTTCTTCTACTTCTAACTACTCGTACATAAATGAGTAAGCAGCCGATTTATTAAACCTGGTGAAATGATAATTTGCATGGTGATAAAGTACCAGCCAATCAGCTCCTAATTGCCATGTCACAGGCTGGGTTTGAAAAATGACAGTTAGGAGCTGACTGGCTGGTACTTTATCACCTTGCACTTTATCAGTTCACCAGGCTTAATAGATCTGCCCCAATGTTTCAAAATGGAATGCATCAAAAGAACGGTGTTGGTAGTATAAAACTACCTACAGCACCTGGTATTCCCAGGTGGTCTCACATCCAAGAACAAACCAGGCCTAAAATCAGGTGATATTGGGCATATACAGTGTGGTGTGGCTGTAGATGAGCTTAGTGGTTTCTGTTAGAGTTCTTCTACTTCTAACTACTCGTACATAAATGAGTAAGCAGCCGATTTATTAAACCTGGTGAAATGATAATTTGCATGGTGATAAAGTACCAGCCAATCAGCTCCTAATTGCCATGTCACAGGCTGGGTTTGAAAAATGACAGTTAGGAGCTGACTGGCTGGTACTTTATCACCTTGCACTTTATCAGTTCACCAGGCTTAATAGATCTGCCCCAATGTTTCAAAATGGAATGCATCAAGAGAACGGTGTTAGTATTGTAAAAATACACACAGCTCCTGGTATTTCCTTGTGGTCTCCCATCCAAGTACTAAAACCAGGACCAACACTGCTCAGCTTCCATGATCAGGAGAGATTGGGCAAATCCAGTGTGCTGTGGCTGTAGATGAGCTGGTGGTTTCTGTTACAGCTCTTCTACTTCTAACTTCTGGTACATAAAAGAATACATGTAAAAATTAAATGTACCAAGAAAATGGTGTTGGTAGTTTAAAAACACCTAAAGAATCTGATACTACCAAGCAGTCTCCCATCCATGTATTAACAAAGTCCAATACTGCTTTGCTTCAAAAATCAAATGAGATTGGGCATATCCAGTGTGGTGTGGCTTTAGATAAGCTTTGTGGTTTCTGTTAGAGCTCTTCTACTTCTAACTACTGGTACATTAATGAATATGTATAAGGTTGTAGTTTATCCAATATGCCTTTACTACCTTACCTTTCAACCCCCCCTCCCTCCCCTCTTCTCCTTATAGCTTCCTCAGTTCTCTCCTCCTCGTGTGTGCGTTATTTGTTTTCTCATACGTCCTAGAGGATGCTGGGGTCACATTAAGAACCATGGGGTATAGACGGGATCCGCAGGAGACATGGGCACTTTAAGACTTTCAAAGGGTGTGAACTGTCTCCTCCCTCTATGCCCCTCCTCCAGACTCCAGTTTTAGTATTGTGCGCAGTGATACTGGATGCACTACAGGGGAGCTCTACTGAGTTTCTCTGAAAAGACTTGTTAGTTTTTTTTATTTTCAGGGAGGCTGCTGGCAACAGTCTCCCTGCTTCGTGGGACTTAGGGGAGAGAAGTATGACCAACTTCTAGTGAGTTCAATGGCTCTGCTTCAGGCTGACAGGACACCATTAGCTCCTGAGGGTGCTGATCGCTGGGTACGCCTAGATGCACACTCCCGCAGCCTGCCGTCACCCCCTTACAGAGCCAGAAGACAGGTGAGTAGCAGAAGAACAGAAGACTTCTTCTTCAGTGACGGCATTCTGAGGTACCGAGCAGCGAGCGGAACGCTGCGCGCCATGCTCCCACACAAACACAGGCACTGCAGGGTGCAGGGCACGGGGGGGGGGGGGGGGCACCCTGGGCAGCATAAATTCCTCACAAAAGGCTGGAAAAAGTGGACATTAGTGCCTGGGCACTGTCCTTACCCCGCTAGCGTAATTAATTATTTCTGAGCTGGACAGATACGCGCCATTACAGCGGCGGGGCTTCTTCCTCACCTCACCAGAACATCTTTAGAGCATTACAAGTCTATCACTATAGAGTTTATTATTTCCCAGACTTTGTACTTTTGGCGCTGGATTGTGAGCTGAAAAATCCTCTGTGTCCCTCTGACAGATTTACTGACGGTCTGTCCCCCATAAGCCGGTGTGTCTGTGGGTACTTGGTATATGTGTGTCAACATGTCGGTGGCTGAATGTTTTTCCCAAGAGGAAACTATATTAGGAATGCAGACATATGATGGTGGCCCTGTTGGCACCACCAATAACTGACTGGGTAAATGTTTCAGTAATATCAGAGTAAGGTTGGATAAATCTGTGTCCCAGACACAGACGTAAAGAATAGATGTGATATTCATGGCTATGTTTCTTTTCCCTCAGGCCCCGCTGGGTCGCAAAAATGTTATTTTGCCCAGTTACTACACACTGATACTGACACGGATACTGATACTTATGTCGACCATAATGTTTCCTGATTAGATCCAATATTGGCAAGGAGCATTCAGTACATGATTGTGGATATTAAGGACATATTAAAATCACTGAAGACCCTGCTGTTCCTGACAAAGGGGTCTATATGTATGTATATATAGATATATAATGAAAGCTGATGTAACGTTCCTCCATCTCTGTTTGAGAAAGTCTGGGCCAGCTCGACAAGATGGTTTCAAATCCCCAAAAGGATTCTGGTTGTTTATTCATTTCCCGCCGCGGACAGAATAAAGTGGGAGTCACCCCCTGTTCTGCACGGGGCCCTGTCACAAATCCAGCGGATCGTATGCAGGAAGCTACATTATTTCTAGTTATGTAACCACGGGTACATTACTTAGACCTGCCATTACATGTGCATGGGTGAGTAGTAGTATTCAAGAATTGGTCGAATACCTTGTCATCCGATATAGATACCCTGGAGAGATGGGATACTCCTTACGTTGTATCATATCAAGGACACTGCAGCATACTTACGTGAGACTGCAAGGGATATAGGACTCTTGAGTTCACGGGCCAATTTCATGGCAGTGTCGGATAGGAGGGCATTGTGGATTCACCAAGAGAATGCTGATGCTGACTCCAAGAAGAATGGGAGTCTCTTCCCTATGAAGGTGAAGCCTTGTTTGGTGACTGCCTAGTTAATTTGATCTCGGCAGCTCCCGCAGGTAAGTCAACCTTCTTGCCCTATGTTCCCTCCCAACGGATGAAGACGCATCATTATCTGATGCAGTCATTTCGGCCCAATAGATATGCAAGAAGTTAAGATTCCCCTTTCTTTGCAGGTAGAGGAAGGAGAAGAGAGAAGAGGTCTGCATCCTCTTCAAGATCGCAGGAGCAGAGATCATCCTCTGCTTCTGCCAAATCCACTGCATGACGCTGGGGCTCTCTTGCAGGAGCCCGCACCAGTGGGGGCACGTCTAAAACTCTTCAGTCAGTTCTGGATTCATTCGGACATGGACTCGTGTGTTTTACAAATAGTGTCCCAAGGGTACAAACTGGGGTTTCAAGATGTTCCCCCTCACCGATTGTTCAAACATTAAGTTACTGTGCTATTCCTGGGTTATATAGCGCTGGGGTATGTGCTGGCATACTCTCTCTCTGTCTCTCCAAAGGGCCTTGTGGGGGAAATGTCTTCAGTAAAAGTATTCCCTGTGTGTGTGGTGTGTCGGTATGCGTGTGTCGACATGTCTGAGGAAGAAGGCTATATTAGAGAGGAGCGGGAGCAAATGAACGTGGTGTCTCCGCCGACACCTGATTGGATGGATATGTGGAATGTTTTAAATGCTAGTGTAAACTCATTGCACAAAAGATTAGACAAGGCAGAAGCTTTGGGACAGTCAGGGTCTCAACCAATGCCTAATCCTATGTCGCAGGGACTGTCAGGGTCTCATAAGCGCCCACTATCCAGATTGTTGACACAGATACCGACACGGATTCTGACTCCAGTGTCGATTACGATGATGCAAAGTTACAGCCAAAATTGGCAAAATCCATTCGATTTATGATTATGGCAATAAAAGATGTTTTGCACATCACAGAGGAACCCCCTGTCGCTGACAAGAGGGTACATATGTACAAGGGAAAGAAGCCTGAGGTAACCTTTCCCCCCTCACACGAGCTGAACGAGTTATGTGAAAAAGCTTGGGAATCTCCTGCAGATTTCCAAAAGGATTCCCCTTTCCCATCAACGGATAGGTTACGATGGGAATCCTCCCCTTGGGTGGACAAAGCATTAACACGCTTATCCAAGAAGGTAGCCCTCCCGTCCCAGGATACGGCTACCCTCAAAGAGTCTGCTGACCGCAAACAGGAGATTACCCTGAAGTCCATTTATACACATTCAGGTACCTTACTCAGACCGGCAATTGCGTCGGCCTGGGTGTGTAGTGCTGTAGCGGCATGGACGGATACCCTAGATAAGGCTACTATTTTATTGCCCCTGGGGCATATAAGAGATGCTGTCCTATATATGTGTGTATGCAAACTACAGGTGGTGCTGCAGGGCTCACACCCTTTTACTTGTCTTGTAGAGCAACTCTGGAGCTGTTACTGGGTCCAGCTGCTGCAAGAAATCAGCTTGAATGCTTCAGGGGCTTGGGCATGGCCAACATGAGCCCCACACTGATGGGGGTGTATAAAGCGATCTAGGGGTCATCCAAGCGCAACCCCACAAAGGCCGCCATGCCCTGCGTGACCATTTTCTCTTTTCATATGCAGACGAGGGTTGCAGCCAACTATGCCCATTGCTTGGATGACATCACCGTATGCAAATCCGTCTGCTGCAGACCTTTCCCCAGGAATGCTTGTACTAGTTGTTGCATATGGTTTGATGTTTGAGGGTGCTTCAGTATTAGGCAGCCTTCCGCCCTCTCATGTTCATCTGAAAATATGTGGTCTCCCTGCAGTTCCCTTGTGCTTCCTCAGTTGAATCTCCTTAACTTGACGGGTGTGTGCCCGAGCAGCCGCCCTCCACAGCCCTATCCCAGCACATGCTTTTCTTGCGTATGAGATCTCTTGATCATGAAGATAGTTCTCACAGGGTGAGGTTCATCCATTACATTTTAAAGTAGGAAGGTACAAATTACATATTCAAATTACATATATGTGCTGGATTCAAATGTTTTCCCCCCTTCCTTTCTCAATTGTGCCCATCAGCAGCTATTCTAATGTTGCTGCCAATGGGTGTGACACATTCATTTCTTCTGTGGGGTACACTGGACTCCACAAGGATTCACATTGGGGTGTAGAGTAGGATCTTGATCTGAGGCACCAACAGGCTCAAAGCTTTTGACTGTTCCCAAGATGCTCAGCGCCCCCTCCTCTATAACCTCGCTTCCATGAACAGGGAGCTCAGTTTGTAGTTGGTGCCTTCAGTAGCAGGCCACTTAAGAGGGGGCTGCCTCAGGCAGCCTATTCTTAGCTATTAATTTTGACAAGAAAAGAAGAACTTTTTTTTATAAGAATCTACAAGGGCTGCAGCAGGCTAGGTCTAATAGACATCTTTACTGCAGCTCCATCACTCCCAGCGGCGCAGTATACTCCCGCGCCCTGGTTGCTGGGTCACTGCAGCGGAGGCTCCGGTTTCTTCCTAAGGTCAGTCACACACACACCGCCCTCCGGGATCACGAGGCCGCTGATGAAAGGGAGGTAAGGGACTTCTGTGCCCACACTATACCGTGATCCAGCGTGGCTGTAGGGGGCGGGCCGTGTGCGCACTGGCGTGGACACTGATTACTGGGCAGCTGCTCCACTAGCCACCAGGGACAGTTAAGGAGCACAGCTCTGGGGGGTTTTCTCTTATATTAACCCCATTTTGTACTACCCGCAGTGCATTGTGATAGGTAATAGAGCCTGATTCAGGTTGGATTGCAATCGCAATAAGCAGTCCAACTGCAAAAATTGCTAAGAGCATACGCATGCGCCTGCATTTTCTGCGGCACCCCGCAGTTAATGCGATCGCCTCTGACTGTCAATCGGTGCTGGGGGGGGGGGGTCAGCAACACTCCATTTCCAAGTCGGAGATGGAGCGGTGCGTGGGCAGGGCTTCAAAATGGGGTCGGCAACGGAGAAACAGGAGGCGTGGTCAGAGCGGTTGCATGACATCACATGCAGCAGCTGCGATCACAAAAATGGTGGCGGCTTCCTGCGCACACATACAGTCTGCACCAACAGGAGGCTAACCCATTTTTTATGATCACGCTGAACTGCACTGCGACTGCAATTTCAGCGTGGTCAAGAAGGGAGGCGGCATGCTGGGTGGCCCCAGCATGCGAACCAAAGGATTGCAAATTCTGTTACTTAGCAGAATTTGCAATCCTTACTGAATTAGGCCCATTGATTACAAAATTTATTTGTAAATATTTGAAGTTTTTCTTCAGGGACTAACACAAAAGATGCTTGGGGCTACTAACACATGGGTAAGCCACGTAAAGCTTCCCATGGGTCAGTGGCATCACAACGGGGTTGCGGCCCACACCTGAGTCTCACCCGCCAAGGGGGGTGACACCAAAGTGCCGGCTCCTCTTCAGTGACAGAATATGGGTGTTTCACTGTGACATTACGTGCAACACCCAGTTTCTGTCACTGTGCAGGAGCCAGCACCACTCACACACTAGTCCCCGGGTGCAGCACTCAACCCCCGGGATACCCGGAGCAACAAAATGGAGATTCAGGCCAACAGGCCACACCCCTACCTATGAGACCATGCCTCCATTTTACCATTGCGCTGCTTATCTGCGCGCACTGCATTACAATCTCCCTCGCTGCCTCTCTGGGTGTCACAAATGATAGTGACACCTTTGCCATGCTTGTAGCAGCTGGTCCTAAGATCTACGCCTCCAGCCCTGAGTGTTTGCCCTTGTGACTTGTTGATCATCATAGCGAAGCAGATTCTTACAGAAAACTGCAGGGGCTTAGATTGAAAAGAAAAACATTGACGAACCCATCATTTCAGCAACAGGGTCTGCCACACGGCTGACTGAAATGACTGGTTGGTTTGGACCCCCACCAAAAAAGAAGCAATCAATCTCTCCTTGCACAAACTGGCTCTACAGAGGCAAGATGTCCACCTCATCATCCTCCGATTCCTCACCCCTTTCACTGTGTACATCGCCCTCCTCACAGATTATTAATTCGTCCCCACTGGAATCCACCATCTCAGATCCCTGTGTACTTTCTGGAGGCAATTGCTGGTGAATGTCTCCACGGAGGAATTGATTATAATTCATTTTGATGATCATCATCTTCTCCACATTTTCTGGAAGTAACCTCGTACGCCGATTGCTGACAAGGTGAGCGGCTGCACTAAACACTCTTTTGGAGTACACACTGGAGGGAGGGCAACTTAGGTAGAATAAAGCCAGTTTGTGCAAGGGCCTCCAAATTGCCTCTTTTTCCTGCCAGTATACATACGGACTGTCTGACGTGCCTACCTGGATGCGGTCACTCATATAATCCTCCACCATTCTTTCAAAGGTGACAGAATCATATGCAGTGACAGTAGACGACATGTCAGTAATCGTTGCCAGGTCCTTCAGTCCGGACCAGATGTCAGCACTCACTCCAGACTGCCCTGCATCACCGCCAGCGGGTGGGCTCGGAATTCTTAGCCTTTTCCTCGCACCCCCAGTTGCGGGAGAATGTGAAGGAGGAGCTGTTGACGGGTCACGTTCCGCTTGACTTGACAATTTTCTCACCAGCAGGTCTTTGAACCTCTGCAGACTTGTGTCTGCAGGAAAGAGAGATACAATGTAGGTTTTAAATCTAGGATCGAGCACGGTGGCCAAAATTTATTGCTCTGATTTCAACAGATTGAATCCTGGTTAAGCGAATTAAGGGCTCCATCCACAAGTCCCACATGCCTAGCGGAATCGCTCTGTTTTAGCTCCTCCTTCAATGTCTCCAGCTTCTTCTGCAAAAGCCTGATGAGGGGAATGACCTGACTCAGGCTGGCAGTGTCTGAACTGACTTCACGTGTGGCAAGTTCAAAGGATTGCAGAACCTTGCACAACGTTGAAATCATTCTCCACTGCGCTTGAGTCAGGTGCATTCCCCCTCCTTTGCCTATATCGTGGGTAGATGTATAGGCTTGAATGGCCTTTTGCTGCTCCTCCATCCTCTGAAGCATATAGAGGGTTGAATTCCACCTCGTTACCACCTCTTGCTTCAGAGGATGGCAGGGCAGGTTCAGGAATGTTTGGTGGTGCTCCAGTCTTCGGCACGCGGTGGCTGAATGCAGAAAGTGGCCCGCAATTCTTCGGGCCACCGACAGCATCTCTTGCACGCCCCTGTCGTTTTTTAAATAATTCTGCACCACCAAATTCAATGTATGTGCAAAACATGGGACGTGCTGGAATTTGCCCAGATGTAATGCACGCACAATATTGGTGGCGTTGTCCGATGTCACAAATCCCCAGGAGAGTCAAATTGGGGTAAGCCATTCT
Organism: Pseudophryne corroboree; assembly: GCF_028390025.1. Lineage (NCBI taxonomy): Eukaryota > Metazoa > Chordata > Amphibia > Anura > Myobatrachidae > Pseudophryne > Pseudophryne corroboree. The sequence continues at coordinate 14,046 of NW_026968677.1, forward strand.
GCGATGATGTTCCTCAGTTTCCGTAAGAGGTTGTCAGCTGTGTGCCTCTTATGGAAAGCGGTGATACAAAGCGTAGCCTGCCTAGGAACGAGTTGGCATTTGCGAGATGCTGCTACTGGTGCCGCCGCTGCTGTTCTTGCTGCGGGAGGCAATACATCTACCCAGTGGGCTATCACAGTCATATAGTCCTGAGTCTGCCCTGCTCCACTTAACACGGACATGTGGACTAGTGGACATTGGGTACAACTGCATTTTTTAGGACACTGGTGACTCTTTTTCTGAGGTCTGTGTACATTTTCGGTATCGCCTGCCTAGAGAAATGGAACCTAGATGGCATTTGGAACCGGGGACACAGTACCTCAATCAAGTCTCTAGTTGCCTCTGAATTAACGATGGATACCGGAACCACGTTTCTCACCACCCAGGCTGACAAGACCTGAGTTATCCGCTTTGCAGCAGGATGACTGCTGTGATATTTCATCTTCCTCGCAAAGGACTGTTGGACAGTCAATTGCCTACTGGAAGTAGTACAAGTGGTCTTCCGACTTCCCCTCTGGGATGACGATCGACTCCCAGCAGCAACAACAGCAGCGCCAGCAGCAGTAGGCGTTACACTCAAGGATGCATCGGAGGAATCCCAGGCAGGAGAGGACTCGTCAGACTTGCCAGTGACATGGCCTGCAGGACTATTGGCTCTCCTGTCTAAGGAGGAAATTGACACTGAGGGAGTTGGTGGTGTGGTTTGCAGGAGCTTGGTTACAAGAGGAAGGGATTTAGTGGTCAGTGGACTGCTTCCGCTGTCATCCAAAGTTTTTGAACTTGTCACTGACTTATGATTAATGTGCTGCAGGTGACGTATAAGGGAGGATGTTCTGAGGTGGTTAACGTCCTTACCCCTACTTATTACAGCTTGACAAAGGCAACACACGGCTTGACACCTGTTGTCCGCATTTGTGTACAGGATGCATACCTTCATGTCCAAATTTACCCATCTCATCAGTCGAACCTCAGATTTGCGGTACAGGACTGTCATTGCCAATTTCAGACGTTGCTGTTTGGTCTCTCCACGGCCCAGAGAATTTTCACCAAGGTAATGGTGGAAATGATGGTTCTCCTGCGCAAGCAATGTGTCACAATTATCCCGTACTTGAGCGATCTCATAAAAGCGAGATCAAGAGAGCAGTTGCTGAACAGCGTATCACTTTCACTGAAAGTGTTACAGCAACATGGCTGGATTTTCAATATCCCAAAGTCGCAGTTGGGTCCTACCACTCGTCTGTCTTTCTTGGGCATGATTCTGGACACAACTGAAAAACAGATAGTGTTCCCAAGCCGTCCATCCTGTAATATCTTCAGTCTCTCGTCAATGAAGAAAACAATCCCTCCAGCAGACTCTTCAACCACGATACAAGATCACAGCCAAAAGGGCGAGAAGCAACTACACTTGCGTTTAACCAAAATGGCTAAAACTTAGTGGAGGAAAGTGCAGTGCACCAAAACATAAGCTGACACAATCATGGAGAATGCGCCAGCATATATGCTCTTCTATCTATATTTTGCAAACCTGCTCTTGTCCCCTCCAGCTGCTCCATGTAGATTTGACGCCTGGCAAGGTGCATAACCCACTGACAAGCAGGCACACTCCTGCATGAGTTTTCACTCTCACTAGCAGGATGATACACATTCATTTGCATGTGCTCCACCTCTGACACACCGCCCACCCAACCACCCAGTCACCAGAGCCACCCACAAGCCAACTGGCTCCGTGATTTAATTTGCACAGTGCAGTCATCCAGGCAGCATGTCCTTCTCAATGGAATAATCTCTGGTTCCATGGAATCTTCCGCATTGGAATGCTGCGGAATAAAAGGATTTAAACATTCAGCTTGCTAGCATTCAATGTACCTGCGGCTTGGCTCTAGCACATGGGTCTTCATCCTGTGGCCCTCCAGCTGCTGTGAAACTACACATCCCAGCATGCCCTGCCACAGTTTTGCTATTAAGGTATGCTAAAACTGAGGCAGGGCATGCTGGTATATGTAGTTCCACAGCAGCTGGAGGGTCGCAGGTTGAAGACCCATATTCTAGCATGCCTGTTCTATGATGCATGTTCCGTGATGTCACAATCAGTTTGGAATGGGGTGTCTAGCATGCATTTGCTGACAGCCACTTGAGGGAGACACACATCAGGAGATGCAGCATATCGGAGGTCTTCGATGCCTTTCCAGCAAATGCACACCACCAGCTGCTGGTCTGGACACAAAACAATACCCACAATTGAAGGCTCAAAATGCCCAACTACAGGATTAATGTAAGTAGTGAATTTAGGAATGAATTTAGAAGTAGGAAATTAAGTTAGTTCACAAGTACATTCAAATTCCGATCTAAAGTCTAGGTAGGCCTCACGTCCTGGCAGCCCCCAGCATTTAAAAATGCCTTGATTAGAGGTAGGGAATTAAATGTAGATAAGAAGTAGACACAAAATAACACTCCACATAGCAATTATCAGGTGTCTTTATCAATTGTTGCATTTAAAAAATCAAGCAATTAGGGAACACAATGTTGCGACAATGTAACCCTATTTGCAAAATAGTACTAAATAAGTTTGTCGATGTAAGACATTTGCAAAGGCGCAAACAAAACACGCTGGAAAATGCAACTGAATCTGTTTTTGGAGGTTAGAATAGATGCAGGATCAAGTAGCTCAATGGGTAGGGTGTTTGATTAGAATTCAACAGGTTATAGATTTGAATCCTGGGTATGATAGTTTGAGGTGTTATTTAATAAAGTATGTTTATATATTAGTCACACATGGCTTACTTTTACAAATGGCATGTCACCAGTTAGTGCTGACTGCTGATATGCCATTTGCACAAACACCCCATGTGTGACTGTATATGCATTTAAGGAGGGCACCCCGGCAATACCACAAACCATTGAGTGTCAAGTATACTAGATATATCTTCATATCTCATGTGCTTTCTCTGAGACCAATCTTGTTATGCCCCTTCCCCACAAGGCATGCGCCTTTTGTCCATATTGCAAAAATGGGGAGGGGAGGGGGGGGGGCATATAATTCTCTGTCACAGGGCACCAAAAAGTCTAGTTATGGCTCTGGTATGCATTATGTAATCTGGCAGACCATATCTCCAACACTGGCTGGTTGGAATAGAAATCCGGTTATCTATGTGAGCAAATGACCATCAACGATTTACTCTCAAACACTAGAAAATGGACAAACATGGTCCCCTAAACAAATTGGTTAAATTTTGGGTTTAACCAATTTGTGTAATGACCATTTTTGACCACTTTTCTAGTGTTTGGGAGCAAATGGTTAATTGACATTTGCTACTATACATTACCAGATTTTCATTCCACCCATCCAGACTGGATAGATAGCCTGACAGATAATTGTGTAGTGTACGCCCAGGATAACTGTCAGTTGTGCTTTCTTTTATGACGGCACATAAATGGGTGGGCAGATCCAGAGCAAGCACTGCCCACTCATGCATAGTTGTCAACTGATGTGAAGTTCCAGGGGGCAATCTCAGTTATAAAGAAAAGTATCTGGAAATTGTCCCTAGTTTAAAAAAAAAATAAAAAAAAAATTGATCAACTCCATTTATTTAGTATGATATCCCAGCAGTCAGAACAACATACTTTATTAAATAACACATCTCAAACTACCATACCCAGGATTCAAACCTATAACCTGTTGAATTCTAATCAAACACCCTACCTATTGAGCTATTTGATCCTGCATAAAAATTGTGAACATTATATGAAGCTATTGGTACTTTGCAAAAAAAAAGTATCAGCATTACAACGCAGCAGATCCATGCAGTTTGCAGCCACACACTACATGTATCTGCTCAGCCACAATGCTGATTATTTCTTCACAAAGTACAAGGTGAGCTCCAAACAGAATTCTCTAGCTTAGAATTATACCTTTCTATGCCAAACCTAGAAGTCGGGCCCCCCACCCTGGGATCCCCCAGAGGGAGGCCTGCACCGTCATGCGGCAGGCTTGTCCGTTTTGGAAGCAGGCTGATGGGCAGCCCAGGCTTGCTTCAGTCTGGGCTTGGCAGGTCTGGAAGCATGAGCTTGCTTTGGGTATGCCTGACCTTGGGTACGCTTTACCTGAGGGATGAAAGGGCCAAGGGAAAGTACTTTTAGCCTTCTGCGTGGTAGGAGTCATACGAGGTAGGCAAGCTGTTTTAGCAGTAGCCAGATCAGCTACAATCTTATTGAGGTCTTCTCCAAAGAGAGTGTCTCCCTTGAAAGGAAGCACCTCCAGGGTTTTCTTGGAATCCATATCCACCGACCAGGATCTCAACCAGCTGTATAAAGTATTACCTTGGAACTGGCTCTCCACTCCCCATTATCTGGTTATCATGGCTTCCTCCGCCAGTGTCCAGACTCGCTTGCTGAAGCTCGGCCACTTCTTCCTAGCAGCAGGCTCCTGGATCACTGGGCAGCAGAGGTGCTTGGGAGCCGGAAGGGGGCGGAGCAATCAGGCAGGCAGTTGCAGTGCTGCCCAGCTATCTGTGGTGTGAGAAGAAGCAGGGGCACCCCACCGCTGGCAGTGCTGCAGCTAGCGGTGGTGGCAGCGGCGAGGCTGCTGGGCTGGGTCTTGAAAAAGGTTGAAAGAAGGGTTTTACGGCATGGAATGTACAAACTGCGAGACCCTGCTGGTAGCGCCTTTGTCTATTTAGTAGGAAGGGCACGTAACAGCCGGGGGGCAATGGAGGAAGCCCCTTTAGGGCTGGAGCCCCTTCAGGGCTGGAGCCCGGCGGCAACTGACTCCGTTGTCTCTGGCAGTTCTGCCCCTGGACTAGAGGAATGGTCAAGAACATGGCAACATTTAATGCCAAAAAATGCAAAATCATACACGTCTCAAAAATGCAAAGGCTAACTATAATATTAAGGGCATTATAATGGCAAGAGGAAAGCTATCTAAGTATTACTATTTCAGGTGAGCAATGTAACAAAGCAATAGGAAAGGCAAGTCAGATGCTTGTTTGCATAGGTTAAAGAACCAGTAGCAGAAAAAAGTAATACAGGTTGAGTATCCCATATGCAAATATTCCGAAATACGTAATATTCCGAAATACGGACTTTTTTGAGTGAGACTGAGATAGTGAAACCTTTGTTTTTTGATGGCTCAGTGTACACAAACTTTGTTTAATACTCAAAGTTATTAAAAATATTGTATTAAATGAACTTCAGACTGTGTGTATAAGGTGTATATGACACATGAATGAATTCTGTGAATGTACACACACTTTGTTTAATGCACAAAGTTATAAAAAATATTGGCTAAAATGACCTTCAGGCTGTGTGTATAAGGTGTATATGAAACATAAATGCATTCTGTGCTTAGATTTAGGTCCCATCACCATAATATCTCGTTATGGTATGCAATTATTCCAAAATACAGAAAAATCCGATATCCAAAATTCCTCTGGTCCCAAGCATTTTGGATAAGGGATACTCAACCTGTAATGCCACTGTATAGGTCCTTGGTACAGCCACATTTAGAATCCTGTGTTCAGTTCCAGAAGCCATATCTCCAGAAGGCTGTAAATACATTAGGGCAACTAAAATTGTGCATGGCCTACATCACAAAACTTACCTGGAAATACTAAAAAATGTTGATGTGTATAGTTTGGAGAAGGGAAGAGGGAACATACAGTAATAGAAACATTTAAATATATAGGGAGGAATGTAATAGGGTGTGAGAATCAGAAAGTGAGAGATTTTGTGTTTTTTCCTGTTGTTTTTTTTTTTTTATTGTTTGTTTTTTAAAGTGGCAATCCTTTACATGGCAAAACCAGGTTGATATTTGCCACCGTGGGCATGTGTAGAAGGGGCACTGCTACTGTTGGCATTATGTGTGTAAGCTGCACTGATATGGTGGTTATGTGTATAAAGGGCACTGCGACTGTGGGTATTATTATTATTATTATTATTATTATTACATGCGGTGTAATGACAATAAGATAGTGCTACTGTGTGACGTATTTTGATTTGGGGTGCTATTGTGTGGCCATGCCCCTTCCTTGTGATACCACACCTTCTTTTTTTAAGGAGCGCACTGTCCCTTTATTAAGTATTGGAGAGAGGGCCCAAATTAATAGTTTGCAGGGAGGCGCCAAACACCTAGCACTGGCCCTTTGGTAGGGGACAGGATTTGCTTCTGCTTGTGCACATATGTTATGATTGCCAGCCAACAGCACTGGTTTTGCCTATAACACTAACTATAAATATTTTGAATTGGTCCTGGACCACCAATCCAAGGCACCCCTGCAAGTGTCCTGAGGCACCCCAGGGTGCAGTTTGAGAACCACTGGTCTAATGAGTACCCAGGATAATTATTGTAGCTGGTCTGCGGGTAACAGCTCTCAGATCCACTTCTAGAAAAAATGCAGCAATGTAATTTGAGTGACAAACTGCAGAGATGAACCCTTTCTGTGACTGCTGCACAGGGATCACACAAACTCTATTCATAGGGCTGACTTCACTTAGGGGAGATGTTCTCACCCCGCAAAGAAGTGCGAGTATATACCGCACTTACGGTACCATTGGATTTACAGATATTTTCTTGCAATACACTATGGGGGTCATTCTGAGTTGATTGCTCGCTAGCAGTTTTTAGCAGCCATGCAAACGCATTGTCGCTGCCCACTGGAGAGTGTATATTCACTTTGGAGAAGTGCGAACACTTGAGCAGCCGAGCGCCTGCAAAATCGTTTCAAAATAAGACCAGCACTGTAGTTACACTTCGTGTGCGTTGATTCTAACAACCGAGGGACGGCTTTTGATGTCACACACCCATCCAGCGAATGCCCAGCCACGTCTGCATTTCTTCTGCCACGCCTGCATTTTTCCAAGCACTCCCTGAAAACGGTCAGTTGACACCCAGAAACGCCCTCTTTCTGTCAATCTCCTTGTGGCCTGTTCTGTGATTGGAATAATCGCTAGAACTAGTGCAAAACCACAATGGACTTTGTACCCGTACGATGCGCATGCACATTACGGAGCATGCGCATGCACAGATTAGCCATTTTTTTTCAACTTATTGCTACGCAGCGAACAACGGCAGCAAGCGATCAACTCGGAATGACCCCCTATATACATAGAAACATGGATTTTTACTGCAGGAATTATGGTTAGTTTAGGGGTATCGGTTAGGGTCAACAGAGGTGTAGCTAGGGGTCCAAGCGCCCCTGGCAAAGTAAGGGACTGGCGCCCCCCCTTTCGATAAAGCATTGCAGTCCATTGGCGGTTACCATGTTGGAGCCACAGCAACTGACCCCCTCCCCCACACGCTGCCCTACATCATCGGCTGGGATTCACTGTTGGTGTGAAGCCACTGGGAACATTCTGGTAGCATTAGCAGCAGTCTGTGTCATAGATAGGGAAGGCAGAAGGTTAACTAGCTAATAGCAGTCTGTTGGCAGCAGAGGCTGGGCGGGGGGCTGAGAATGAGCCAACGCTGATCAGTGTCCAGTCTGCTCAGACAAAAATATTTTGTGATCAGGGCTGGTTCTAGACCAAAGGAGCCAATGGCAAAAATTTCCTTTGGCACCCCCCCCCCCACACACACACACATACACACACACACACACACACACACAAACACACACACACACACACACACACACACACACACCAAAAAAGAACATATCCCAGTTTAACATAACGCTATGTGGTGCAAGGTGTGGAGCTGGTCACTTGTATCAGACCTCTGACATTTGCCTTTTCACCCATATTGCATACTTTTTCTTGCAGGTTGTGTCTTAATTCAAGAAGTGTTCTAAGTACTTCAGCTTAGTATCTTTACTGACCCCTCTTTACCCCACACTACATAACTGACCCCTCTATACCCTACACTACATCACTGACCTTTCTATAACCATCACTGCATTACTGACCCCTCTATACAGTACACTGACCTCTATATACCTGCTAGTACATCCCTGATGCCTATATTCCCTAAGCTAAATCCCTGACGCCTCTATTCCCTACGCTACATCCCTGTCGCCTCTATTCCCTATGCTACATCCCTGACGCCTCTATACCCTACGCTACATCCCTGATGCCTCTATTCCCTACGCTACATTCCTGATGCCTCTATAACCTACGCTACATCCCTGACGCCTCTATACCCTACGCTACATCCCTGACGCCTCTATACAGTACAATGCATTACTGATCCCTCTAGACCATACATCCTCATTACATCAGAGAGATAGTGAAACACTGGAAAAAATAAGGATAAAGTGGACTACAGAAACTGATGCTCTAAACAAAGGAGAGAGAGAGAAAAGCACAAGGGAAAGTGGGCAATCGGAACACCATAGAGAGAGGAGAGATAGAAATGCCTGAAAAAGTAAAGGGGGTTGGGTATGGCATCCGGCGCTCGGGATTCCAGCAGTCACATGATACCTAATCCTAATCCTAACCCTCTGGGGGGGTGGCGGATAGGGCTAACCCTCAGGGGGTGGCAGCTAGGACTAACCCCCCCCCCCTCCTAGTGCCTTCCCTAACACCCCCTCGCCCGGTCCTAACCCTCCCTCCAATACTCGCCTTCGGGATGTTGGCTGTCTGTGTGCCGGCACCAGTCTCCCAAGTGGTGTCAGGATTCCAACATCGGTCAAATGACCGCCGGTATACCGTCTGCCGGGATGGTAAATGTATCCTGAGGACAGGTAGTGAGTGTGGAGGGATAGGTGGTTCAGTAAAATGTAACAGCTCAAACTGCGATCATTCACTGATAAATTGATTTATAGCTCTCCCTTTTTAACCATTGCAGTCATAAAAGCAATGTTTTTTAAACTTTTAAATAAAGCTTGTTAGCATCCCCAGCACACTGTATATGCTGGGAGATGTAGTTCTCAATATGAAAACATTTAATTACTGTATGAACTCTAATTCCCCAACTGAAACCTCTCACAAACACACACTCCTAAATCTAGTACACACACACACACACATTTCCCCAGTACTGACAACTCTCATCACTTCCACACACTGACAACTCCCTCCTGCTCCTCTCCCCACTGACACTGACAGCTCCCTCACAGTCACACACATCCTCCACCCCCCCACCCCCCCCCCACACACACACTGATAGCACACATGCACAAATCCCCCCCTCCTCGACACTAACTGTCACGGACTGCTTGGGCAGCAGGGGGCAGGCTCTGACTTGAAGTGCTGAAATTCAACAGCTCTCTCGAACTTGCAAGGCATGGCTGTGCAGCTGTCTCCAGCCATCTCCTTGCCCACTGTGTAATTTGTGGCGTTCTCTGATGTTCCCCGCTCTGCCTCTACAACCGGCACATAATGTACAGCAGTGGTGACTCCTGAGTATGGGCCTGGAGAACTCCGCCTACCGGGGGGTAGGGATTAATAATTTCAAAGGGGCAGAGCTAGGAGTGAAGCAGTGGACAGCAGTTGAGGGGCGTTTCAAACTGTAACAGGGTTGGGACAATTTCAGTATCCTTCCCTCACCGTCTAATTGGTCAGTCCCACGCTGATTGCCATAGCGCCCTTTCGAGACTGCAGAACTCTATCCCTTAGCCACGGTTGGCACAGCTGGATGGTGCCCCTGGCAAGTGCCATCCTGGCCAAGGGGTAGATACGCCCCTGAGGGTCAGGGCCAGAAACAGAAATCTCGGGGCCCAGTACACTGATATCTCTGGGGCCCCCTCAACCCCCCCTTAACTTGGCAGAGGGATCTTTTAAAAAAAATGGAGCCTTTGACTCGGACCGTCAGTGAGGCCGGCAGGTGGTTTTCATACTGGGCTATCCAGCTCTTCGGTGGCGGTGGCAGGGACATTCAGAAAGGGCCAGCACAGCAACATGCATAATTATGGCAATACAGTATGGACCACAGGGACTGGACAAAGTGATGGGGTAAAAGGAGGGGGGAGGGTTTAGTTGGCCAGTTAATTGTTTTCCTGCTTAAATTGAGCAGTTGGTGGATACACTTTAAAAAGCAATATTGGCACTGTGGCCCCATTATTTCTGTTCTTAATACTTGGAGCCCTGAACAAGTGTCCCCTTTGTCCCCCCTGTCACCGGGCCTGTTCAGGCGTTACCTATGGAGAAGCTGCGACATGACATCCTAGGACACGATACTGCACCATGCATCACCATTATATTTCAGTGTGCCTTGTCAATATTTAAATCTTGTTCTGTGTGACGTGAGTTGTAAATGGTTGAAAATCTCTGTGCTACAGTATCGTCACCATGTAGTTATAACAACACCGCAAAACCACCAAAAGACGTGTTTTGGTAGAGGGACTGCTGGAGGGGCCCATTGGGGCCCCCAGTTTGCTACCCCACCCCAGTATACCTGTGCTGTAGCCAGTGGAAGGGGCACTATCTTCCCGGTGATCTCTTCGGGAAGATGGTGCCGCACATAGAAAGCAAAGACTCTGGCTGCACTCTCCTGCCCTCGCTCTAAGCAAGGTGATCGGGCCACAAAAGGACCCCTGTCGGACCCCTGCCGGACCCCGGCCTGTGGGCCACAAAAGGATGCATTGGGGGCGGCATGCGGCCCATGGGTTTGACACCCCTTCCCTAGAGTATCAAAATTTGTTTCACGGCACCCCTAGGCCAAAGTTTTTTTTATTGAGAAATTCAGAAAAAAATATAAAATTAAGTAAATTGTGTTTATAGCATGTCATCCTCAGGTTCAGTTATGTTGTGAGGGAATGGTTTTGCCAATTTAATAAAGTATAAATAATTTTAATTGGTCCTGGACCACCAAACTATGCTACCAGTGCAAGAACCCCAGTTTGGAAACTACTGCCATAAAATAAACCTTTTTTGTTTTTTTTAAACTACATGTAATACACCTTAGAGCTCAGTTCCTAAAAGGTTTTAAACCCTTGCATACAGTAAACTACACATATTTAAAAATCCTACACCGGGCACAAGTGCTCACGGGCCAATTTCATGGCAGTCTCGGATAGGAGGGCATTGTGGATTCACCAAGGGAATGCTGATGCTGACTCCAAGAAGAAAGGGAGTCTCTTCCCTATGAAGGTGAAGCCTTGTTTGGCGACGGCCTAGTTAATTTGATCTCGGCAGCTCCCGCAGGTAAGTCATCCTTCTTGCCCTATGTTCCCTCTCAACGGATGAAGACGCATCATTATCTGACGCAGTCATTTCGGCCCAATAGATATGCAAGAAGTTAAGATTCCCCTTTCTTTGCAGGTAGAGGAAGGAAAAGAGGGAAGAGGTCTGTAGCCTCTTCAAGATCGCAGGAGCAGAGATCGTCCTCTGCTTCTGCCAAATCCACTGCATGACGCTGGGGCTCTCTTGCAGGAGCCCGCACCAGTGGGGGGCACGTCTAAAACTCTTCAGTCAGTTCTGAATTCATTCGGACCTGGACTCGTGGGTTTTACAAATAGTGTCCCAAGGGTACAAACTGGGGTTTCAAGACGTTCCCCCTCACCGATTGTTCAAATCAGCCTTAGTCAGCAGGGAGAAGGTTTTTATTCAAGCCTCTTCGTGGTCCCGAAGCCGGACGGCTCAGTCAGACCAATCTTAAATCTGAAATCCCTTAATTTCTACCTAAAGAAATTCAATTTCAAGATGGAATCTCTCAGGGTAGTGATCTCCAGTCCGGGGGATAAAGGAGATTTCATGGTTTTGGTAGACATAAAGGATGCCTACTTATATGTTCCCATTTAGCCACTGCATCAAGCTACCTGAGGTTTGCAATTCAGGATTGTCATTACCAATTTCAGACGTTGCCGTTTGGTCTGTCCACGGCTCCGAGGATTTTCACCAGGGTGATGGCGGAAATGATGGTTCTCCTTCGCAAGCAAGGAGTCACAATTATCCCGTACTTGGATGATCTCCTGATAAAGGCGAGATCCAGGGACCAGTTGGTGCAAAACATCTACTCTCCCTGACAGTTCTTCAACAACATGGTTGGCTCCTAAACTTGCCAAAATCGCAGTTGGTCCCAATGACGCGGTTGTTGTTTTTGGGAGTGATACTGGACACAGAAGAGGTTTTCTTCTAGTGGAAAGGCTCTGGAGATCCAGAGTCTGGTCAAACAAATTCTGAAACCAGCAAGAGTGTTAATCCATCAATGCATTCAGTTGCTGGGGAAGATGGTTGCGGCCTACGAGGCCATTCAGTTTGGCAGGTTCCATGCCAGAGTGTTCCAGTGGGACCTGTTGGACAAGTGGTCCGGATCCCACCTACACATGCACCGGAGGATAATCCTGTCTTCCAAGACCAGAATCTCACTCCATTGGTGGCTGCACAGTTCTCACCACCTAGAGGGGCGATGGTTCGGGATCCAGGACGGGATCCTAGGGACCACGGATGCAACCCTCCGAGGCTGGAGAGCAGTCACACAGGGGGAAAACATCCAAGGAAGATGGTCAAGTCTTCCTTGGATGTTTTCATCTCCACATAAATGTTCTGGAGTTAAGGGCCATTTAATAACTGCAGACACAGTACGCACTGGGACGGGTGCCCAGCATCCTCTACGGACTAAGAGAAAAGGATTTACCGGTAGGTATTAAAATCCTATTTTCTCTAACGTCCTAGAGGATGCTGTGGACTCCGTAAGGACCATGGGGATAGACGGGCTCCGCAGGAGACATGGGCACTTTAAGAAAGACTTTAGTTCTGGGTGTGCACTGGCTCCTCCCTCTATGCCCCTCCTCCAGAACTCAGTTTGATACTGTACCCAGTGGAGACTGGGTGCTTTTCAGGAGCTCTCCTGAGCTTTCTGACAGAAAGTATTTTGTTAGGTTTTTAATTTTCAGGGAGCACTGCTGGCAACAGACTCCCTCATCGAGGGACTGAGGGGAGAGAAGCAGCCCTACTCTCTGAGTTGCAAGGTCCTGCTTCTTAGGCTACTGGACACCATTAGCTCCAGTGGGATTGGTACGCAGGATCTCACCCTCGCCGTCCGTCCCAGAGCCGCGCCGCCGTCCCCCTCGCAGAGCCGGAAGATAGAAGCCGGGTGAGTATGAGAAGAAAATAAGACTTCAGAGGCGGCAGAAGACTTCATGATCTTCACTGAGGTAACGCACAGCACTGCAGCTGTGCGCCTTTGCTCCCATACACCTCACATACTCCGGTCACTGTAAGGGTGCAGGGCGCAGGGGGGGCGCCCTGGGCAGCAATATAAACCTCTTTCGCAAAAATATAACATATATACAGCTGGGCACTTTATATATGTATAAGCCCCCACCAATTTTTACAGTTTAAGCGGGACAGACGCCCGCCTCCGAGGGGGCGGGGCTTCTCCCTCAGCACTCACCAGCGCCATTTTTTCTCCACAGCACCGCTGAGAGGAAGCTCCCCGGACTCTACCCTGCTTATACCACGTTAGACAAGAGGGTTGAAAAGAGGGGTGGGGGGGGCACATAATTCGCAAATTACATACAGCAGCACTACTGGGCAAACATTAAGTTACTGTTTTATTCCTGGGTTATATAGCGCTGGGGGGTGTGCTGGCATACTCTCTCTCTGTCTCTCCAAAGGGCCTTGTGGGGAAACTGTCTTCAGAAAAAGCATTCCCTGTGTGTGTAGTGTGTCGGTACACGTGTGTCGACATGTCTGAGGAAGAAGGCTATATTAGAGAGGAGCGGGAGCAAATGAATGTGGTGTCTCCGCCGACAGCTGATTGGATGGATATGTGGAATGTTTTAAATGCTAGTGTAAACTCATTGCACAAAAGATTAGACAAGGCAGAAGCTTTGGGACAGTCAGGGTTTCAACCCATGCCTGATCCTATGTTGCAGGGACTGTCAGGGTCTCATAAGCGCCCACTATCCCAGATTGTTGACACAGATACCGACACGGATTCTGACTCCAGTGTCGATTACGATGATGCAAAGTTACAGCCAAAATTGGCAAAATCCATTCGATTTATGATTATGGCAATAAAAGATGTTTTGCACATCACAGAGGAACCCCCTGTCGCTGACAAGAGGGTACATATGTACAAGGGAAAGAAGCCTGAGGTAACCTTTCCCCCCTCACACGAGCTGAACGAGTTATGTGAAAAAGCTTGGGAATCTCCAGATAAAAGACTGCAGATTTCCAAAAGGATTCTTATGGCGTATCCTTTCCCATCAACGGATAGGTTACGATGGGAATCCTCCCCTAGGGTGGACAAAGCATTAACACGCTTATCCAAGAAGGTAGCCCTCCCGTCCCAGGATACGGCTACCCTCAAAGAGTGTGCTGACCGCAAACAGGAGATTACCCTGAAGTCCATTTATACACATTCAGGTACCTTACTCAGACCGGCAATTGCGTCGGCCTGGGTGTGTAGTGCTGTAGCGGCATGGACAAATACCTTATCTGAGGGGATGGATAGCCTAGACAAGGATACTATTTTATTGACCCTGGGGCATATAAGAGATGCTGTCCTATATATGTGTGTATGCAAACTACAGGTGGTGCTGCAGGGCCCACACCCTTTTACTTGTCTTGTAGAGCAGCTCTGAAGCTGTTACAGTGCCCAGCTGCTGCAAGAAATCAGCTTGAATGCTTCAGGGGCTTGGGCATGGCCAACATGAGCCCCACACCGAAGGAGGGTGGGGTGTTTAATGCAAACTTGGGGTTATACAAGCGCCGCAAAAGGCCGCCATGCCCTGCATGCCCCTTTTCTCTTTTCATATACAGATGAGGGTTCCAGCCAACTTTGGCCCACTGCTTGGATGACATCACCGTATGCAAATCCGTCTGCTGCAGACCTTCCCCCAGGAATGCTTGCAATAGTTGTTGCATATGGTTTAATGTCTGAGGGTGCTTCAGTATTAGGCAGCCTTCCGCCCTCCCATGTTCATCTGAAAAGATGTGGTCTCCCTGCAGTTGTTGTCCCCAGACGAGAGTTCCCTTGTGCTTCCTCAGTTAAATCTCCTTAACTTGACGGGGGTGTGCCCGAGCAGCCGCCCTCCCCAGCCCTATCCCAACACATACTTATCTTGCATATGAGATCTCTTGATCATGAAGATAGTTCTCACAGGTTGAGGTTCATCCTGGCCCCGCTCCCCGCTGGAGAGCGCTGATGGGGATAGCAGCGGGGCTTCAGCAGAAGGGTGAGTATGTGTGGCCAGAGACCTCCCTTCCCATGTGCAGGCCTGCAGAGTCTGCCACGCAGGATGGGGCATGTGGCACTCTCCCTCCCAGGGGCTCTTCCAGATGTAGCTCCTCAGCAGTATTTTTCCCGGGCTGCGCGGCGCTCTCCCCGACTGGCATCCGCCCTGGAACACTGCCTTCCTCAACGCAACATCAGCAGGGGGCCCTGGCCTCATCACCATCCCAGGTCTTTCTCATGTATGTATCATGTATGTGTGTGTGATATATGTATGAATCATATATGTTTGTGATATATATATATATGTATCTATCTATCTATCTTCTATCTATCTATCTATCTATCTATCTATCTATCTATCTATCTATCTATCTATCTATCGTATGTGTGTGTATATATATGTATCTATCTATCATGTATGTATGTATGTATCTATCTTGTATGTATGTGTTCTATCTATCTATCTATCTATCTATCTATCTATCTATCTATCGTGTGTGTGATATATGTATGTATCTATCATGTATGTGTTATATGTATGTATCACACCTTCCTCTATACATATACATACATACATACATACATACATACACACACCTATATCTGTACGTACACTGACATACACACACCAACATCTATACATAAACACGCTGACCCCTAAACGTACACCAACGTACCCACACCTGCATCTATACCTACACATGCTGACACGTGGACGTACACCGGCTTACCCACATGTGAATCTATACATACATGTGCTGACACCTGGACATACACTGATGTACCCACACCTAACATCTATACATACACATGCTAACACCTGGACGTATACAGACGTACCCACATTTGCATCCATGCATATATAGATGTAGGTGTGTGTACGTCAGTGTACGTCCAGGTGTCAACGCGTGTATGTATAGATGCAGGTGTGGGTACGTCTGTGTATGTCCAGGTGTCAGAATGTGTATGTATAGATGCAGGTGTGGGAACGTCAGTGTAGGTTCAGGTGTCAGCGCGTGTATGTATAGATGCAGGTGCTTGTATGTCCAGATGTCAGTGCATGTATGTATAGATGCAAGTGTGGGTACGTCGGTGTATGTCCATTTGTCAGCGCGTGTATATATAGATGCAGGTGCTTGTATGTTGGTGTATGTCCAGGTGTCAGCATGTGTATGTATAGATGCAGGTGTGGGAATGTTGGTGTATGTCCAGGTGTCAGGGTGTGTATGTATGGATATTAGGTGTGGGTACATCAGTGTATGTCCAGGTGTTAGCGCATGCATGTATAGATGCAGGATAATAATCACACAGCGTGCCCCCCACCAACCACAAACCTCCCCTACCCCCCTGTATGACATAAACACCGCTAATTCCACTTACACACAATAATTTCAGTTTGCGACCAGGAGCCGGCAATGTATGTGCACCCAAATGAAGCCACTGTACATGCCCTGCAGGCTGCTATGTACTGCACAGGTGCAACAAATGTAAATGCCCTATCTTTAAAATGGGGCATATTTTACTAAATTAAAAAAACCTGTAACTTTCTGTAAAACCTTAACCCCAAAAGGCACTACACTAACATCGGGGTGTAGAGTTGGATCTTGATCCAAGGCACCAACAGGCTAAAGCTTTGACTGTTCCCAGGATGCCTTGCACCGCCTCCTCTATAACCCTGCCCAGTGGCGTAACTAGACCTTTGTGGGCCCCATAGCAAAATTCTGAATGGGCCCACCAGCACTCAACAAGAATGAGTGGCGTTTGGGGTCAGAAAAGTAGAGGGGAAGGGGTCTGACAGAGTAGGGGGCAGGACATGAATGAATAGAAACTGAGGTGTCCATTATATAAAGAAATACAGTATGTGTGTCTGTGTGTATATCACACACACACACATATAAGGGAAATTCAAATGCCCTCAATTATTGCGCACATTACACTCTGGTTTAGGTGCACAAAGCACCTAAACCTGAATAAAGTAATGGGCGCGATCATGAAAAGACACCGTTTGGTTGCCCAAATGGGTCTCTTTGCACACATTTCAGCTTGTTTCCCCTGGGGGTAGCGAGCTGAAATAAACATGTCGCACCCGTTGGCAGCAACATTAGAATAGCTGCTGACGGGCACGATTGAGGGAGGAAAGGGACATTTGAATCCAGCCCATAGATGCAATGTGAATATGTAATTTGTACCTTCCTATCTTAAAATGTATATAGTAGTGTTTACACTAGAGGTCTTTCCGAACCCCCTAATCCTAACATTGTAATTTGCTTTAGGGCGCACCTCCAATTAGTCTAGTGTTTCGTATTTTCACATTAAATACTTTCTTGCATTGGTTGGTTAAAGATTAGATCGTATATTTTTCTAGATATAGCTGTGCATAGTCTACAAGGCTACATGCTTCTCCCCTAACTAGAGATGTGCAGCGGGCATTTTTCGTGTTTCATGTTTTGGTTTTGGTTTCGGATCCGCAGTTGTGTTTTGGATACGGACGCGTTTTGGCAAAACCACCCTTTCGGGTTTTGTATTCGGGTGATTTTTTTTTAAAACCTCAAACAGCTAAAATCATAGAATTTGGGGGTAATTTTGATCCTATAGTATTAAGCTCAATAACCATAATTTCTACTCCTTTCCAGTCTATTCTGAACACCTCACACCTCCCAATATTATTTTTAGTCCTAAAATTTGCACCAAGGTCCCTGGATGACTAAGCTAAGCGACCCAAGTGGGCAGCACAAACACCTGGCCCATCTAGGAGTGGCACTGCAGTGTCAGACAGGATGGCACTTAAAAAAATAGCCCCAAACAGCACATGATGCAAAGATAAATAAAAAAAGAGGCGCAAGATGAAATTGTAGTGTGTCTCTCCTGCTCAGTGTCAGTTCTCAGTAGTATCCTCATCAGTGCTCAGTATCACTGCTCATTGTCTTGTGCTGCAATGTGGTGCTCAGTATACTAGAGTACATTACTAATAGTCCAGTGCTGCATCTTGCTGCTCAGTGTCAGTTCTAGTATCCTCATCAGTGCTCAGTATCACTGCTCATTGTCTTGTGCTGCATTGTGGTGCTCAGTATACTACAGAACATTACTAATAGTCCAGTGCTGCATCTGGCTGCTCAGTGTCAGTTCTAGTAATCTCATCAGTGCTCCGTATCACTGCTCATTGTCTTGTGGTGCTCAGTATACTACAGTACATTACTAATACTCCAGTGTCTTGTGCCGCATATGGCTGCTGTAGGGTGCTGTGGTAGTGTCCTGTCACTGTGCATATGTCATCATTCCAGTCACAGTGATATCTGGTATCTATCTAGTGGTATCTAATTCCAGACATTACCACCGTCTAATTCCAGATATATTACTGGCATATAATTCCACACATTAAAAAATGGAGAACAAAAAGGTGGAGGGTAAAATAGGGAAAGATCAAGATCCACTTCCACCTAGTGCTGAAGCTGCTGCCACTAGTCAAGGCAGAGACAATTCAATGCCATCAACATTATGTAATGATTATACGATACATTATATATCATATCATTGTATGGTTGTAAAATACAACTTAAAAACTTTAATGAATAAATACATAAAGTAGCTTGCCAGCGCTTGAGGTACTAGGGGTATCCCAGCTGCGGGAAGGGTATGTCTCTGGCTTTCTCTCCGGCAGGGGAAGGTGACAGCGGCGGAGGAAGTGTTGCCCACCTCAGACACTGCAGGCCTCCCCGATCCAGCTGCGGCCACAGCTGATGCTGCCAGAACCCCCTGCTGGTCTCCTTTGTTGACTGCCGCATGGCCAGTGCTGAAGTACTGGGGGTAGGCCAGCTACGGGAAGAGTGTCTCTGCCTCGGGCTCTCTCTCTCTGTCAGGGGAAGGAAGGGCTGATTCTCTGGCACAACAGGGAGGGCTAGGCTGCAGGAACACAGCACTGGAAGAAACAGGAGGCCGAACTCATGACCAAAAAGTGAGCAGTGCAGTGATCAGCCCCCTAGTCTTTCCCTCTCTCTGGGTGCAGAGCTGTATTCTACAGAGAGAGCTGGGATGGGAAGAAGGGGAACGGCACCTGACACACACATACACGCGCGGCACCTGACACACACATACACGCGCAACACCTGACACACACACATACACGTGCGGCACCTGACACACACACACGTAGCATCAGACACAATAAAATAAACATGCAGCACCTGACCCACACATACACGCGCAACACCTGACACACACACATACACGTGCGGCACCTGACACACACACACGTAGCATCAGACACAATAAAATAAACATGCAGCACCTGACCCACACATACACGCGCAACACCTGACACACACACATATACACGTGCGGCACCTGACACACACACGTACCATCAGACACAATAAAATAAACATGCAGCACCTGACACATGCATATACACGCAGCACCTGACACATGCATATACACGCAGCACCTGACACATGCATATACACGCAGCACCTGACACATGCATATACACGCAGCACCTGACACATGCATATACACGCAGCACCTGACACATACATATACACGCACACCATCAGACACACACATACACACGCAGTGCCTTACTCACACACACATAGACACGTGCAGCACCTGAGGCACACACATGTACACGCGCAGCACCTGACGCACACACATGTACACGCGCAGCACCTGACGCACACTCATGTACACACGCAGCACCTGACGCACACTCATGTACACGCGCAGCACCTAATGCACACTCATGTACACGCGCAGCACCTGACGCACACTCATGTACACGCGCATCACCTGACACAGACATACGTATTCATGCACAGCACCAGACATACACTTGTACACACGCGGAGAACCTGATACTCACACACATATACACCCGCAACACCTGACACACACACACACACACACACATGCGGCAGCTGACGCATACACACGCACCATCAGACACACTCATATATACACGCAGCACCAGACACACACATACACACAGGAGCTGACACACACATACACAGGCAGCACCTGACACACACACACATATACACGCGCAGCACCTGACACCACGCACTCACACGTACAAGCAATGCATTTCACGCCTACCTCCAGCCTCAGTTACAGGCTGCTGCCGCCTACCCCCCTCCCTGCATCAGCTGCAAAGGCAGCAAAATATTTTGACCAAAGTCTAAAGGCCCGTACACATTAAACGATGTCGCTCTGTGAGCTACATCGTCTAATGTTTCCCCTCCCGGGCCGGCCGGCGGCCGACTGTACACACTGAGCGATATGACCGCTCATATCGCTCAGTGACGTCACGCCCCCGCCAGCCCTGCATGAAGGTCGTGGACGACAGTCCACATCCTTCCTGCATGCCCTACCGACAGCGAAGATTGTTGCCGACCCGCGGGGCCGCGCATCGTTTGTCGCTGGCTGCATACACACTTAACGATAAAATGAGCGACGTCGCTCATTAAATCGTTAAGTGTGTACGGACCTTAAACAATTTGGTTTGGTTAATAAAATAATTTTGCACAGAACAGTGATGTTATACGAACATTTTCATTAAACATTTAAAAAATCAAATGTTTATTCTTTAAGTGAAATTTTACATTTCTGAATAAAAAAAATAAATTTAAAAAAAGCGATGAAATTCCATAGACAAAAAACCTTACGGTTTCACATGTCCCATTAAGGCTTCTTAGACATGATCGAAATTTCAGAAGCCTGTTGTAACTCTTCCACTCAAACTCCAAAAAGCAATGAAATTCCGATCATTAAGGCTGACGCCTTAATGGACGTGTTCCTTGCGCAATACAGATATGGTATGCCATCACAGCCTGTGGGTAAGTGCAGATTCTGCACTCTCACAGAGTGAGATTGCTGTCACTCACACAATGGTGGAGCTGCTAATTCACAGATTTGTGTGCTCATTGGAATACACACATGCAGTCTATGCAACTGAAGGTCTGAGCGGAAGACAAAGCTGCTCAGATGAGGTAAGAGTGTTGTTGAATGGAGGGAGGAGAGCGGTGTGGATGGGGGAACAGAAGTGTGTGGATAGAGGGAACACTAAGCAGCACTAATGGGGGGGGACAGAGAAACACAGGGGGTAATTCAGACCGCAGCAGCAGCAGCAGCGATTGCAGTCTGAATTAGTTTGTGAGGTGCGTGCGTACCCCAGGAGCCCAGTGAGATGCTATCACCCTGCCTGATTGATAGGCAGAGGTGGTTGCGGGGAAGGAGGGGGGCGTGCAAACAGCGTTAGAATGCCATTGGCAGGGCATGGTCTGCACAACGGAGGCGTTTCCGGACCACTGGGGGGTGGGCTGTGGCGGTTATCCCCCTGCCAAGAGCGCAGGATCCACTAAATTTACCTTCAGGATGTCAGCTACATGAATAGGGTAAGAGTGGTGTGGATAGGGGGTAGATTAAGCAGCAAGTATGGGAAGGGAGACAGAGCGGTGCAGATGGGGGAAATGGTGCAGATGGGTTGAAAACACTGGCATGGATGGGTAGAAAACTGGTGCAGATGGGAGAGAAGACAGTGTGCCATGTACTGGAGGAGGCAGAGTGACGTTGAAGAATGAAACACTGAGCAGCACAGAGAGAAGGAAACGGTGGTACAGACAATGCACAGGTGGGGAAAGACAGATGGTACAGATAAGTTAGTACAGACTAGCACAGATGGGAGAACACAGCAGTAGGGATTGGGGAAGACCGGGCAGCATGGGGGTGTATAGGGGAAGTAAGTGTAGATGCATAGACCGTAGATGGGGTATTATAGTTTAGCAATTAACCAAGATGTTTGAGGGAGCTAAATGTGTATACTAAGTGAGATGGATGTATGGAGTTAGAAGGATGTTGTAACAAGGTGGCTTTGTTGTGTTGACTGAATGGGATGGTTGTGGGCACTGTGTGGGATGGGAGCACCACAAAACTGCTCAGACCTTCAGTTGCATAGACTGCATGTGTGTATTCCAATGAGCACACAAATCTGTGAATTAGCAGCTCCACCATTGTGTGAGTGACAGCAATCTCACTCTGTGAGAGTGCTGAATCTGCACTTACCCACAGGCTGTGATGGCATACCATATCTGTATTGCGCAAGGAACACGTCCATTAAGGCGTCAGCCTTAATGATCGGAATTTCATTGCTTTTTGGAGTTTGAGTGGAAGAGTTACAACAGGTTTCTGAAATTTCGATCATGTCTAAGAAGCCTTAATGGGACATGTGAAACCGTAAGGTTTTTTGTCTATGGAATATATATATATATCACAAACATATATGATTCATACATATATCACACACACATACATGATACATACATGAGAAAGACCTGGGATGGTGATGAGGCCAGGGCCCCCTGCTGATGTTGCGTTGAGGAAGGCAGTGTTCCAGGGCGGATGCCAGTCGGGGAGAGCGCCGCGCAGCCCGGGAAAAATACTGCTGAGGAGCTACATCTGGAAGAGCCCCTGGGAGGGAGAGTGCCACATGCCCCATCCTGCGCGGCAGACTCTGCAGGCCTGCACATGGGAAGGGAGGTCTCTGGCCACACATACTCACCCTTCTGCTGAAGCCCCGCTGCTGTCCCCATCAGCGCTCTCCAGCGGGGAGCGGGGCCAGGATGAACCTCAACCTGTGAGAACTATCTTCATGATCAAGAGATCTCATATGCAAGATAAGTATGTGTTGGGATAGGGCTGGGGAGGGCGGCTGCTCGGGCACCCCCCCGTCAAGTTAAGGAGATTTAACTGAGGAAGCACAAGGGAACTCTCGTCTGGGGACAACAACTGCAGGGAGACCACATCTTTTCAGATGAACATGGGAGGGCAGAAGGCTGCCTAATACTGAAGCACCCTCAGACATTAAACCATATGCAACAACTATTGCAAGCATTCCTGGGGGAAGGTCTGCAGCAGACGGATTTGCATACGGTGATGTCATCCAAGCAGTGGGCCAAAGTTGGCTGGAACCCTCATCTGTATATGAAAAGAGAAAAGGGGCATGCAGGGCATGGCGGCCTTTTGCGGCGCTTGTATAACCCCAAGTTTGCATTAAACACCCCCACCCTCCTTCGGTGTGGGGCTCATGTTGGCCATGCCCAAGCCCCTGAAGCATTCAAGCTGATTTCTTGCAGCAGCTGGGCACTGTAACAGCTTCAGAGCTGCTCTACAAGACAAGTAAAAGGGTGTCGGCCCTGCAGCACCACCTGTAGTTTGCATACACACATATATAGGACAGCATCTCTTATATGCCCCAGGGTCAATAAAATAGTATCCTTGTCTAGGCTATCCATCCCCTCAGATAAGGTATTTGTCCATGCCGCTACAGCACTACACACCCAAGCCGACGCAATTGCCGGTCTGAGTAAGGTACCTGAATGTGTATAAATGGACTTCAGGGTAATCTCCTGTTTGCGGTCAGCACACTCTTTGAGGGTAGCCGTATCCTGGGACGGGAGGGCTACCTTCTTGGATAAGCGTGTTAATGCTTTGTCCACCCTAGGGGAGGATTCCCATCGTAACCTATCCGTTGATGGGAAAGGATACGCCATAAGAATCCTTTTGGAAATCTGCAGTCTTTTATCTGGAGATTCCCAAGCTTTTTCACATAACTCGTTCAGCTCGTGTGAGGGGGGAAAGGTTACCTCAGGCTTCTTTCCCTTGTACATATGTACCCTCTTGTCAGCGACAGGGGGTTCCTCTGTGATGTGCAAAACATCTTTTATTGCCATAATCATAAATCGAATGGATTTTGCCAATTTTGGCTGTAACTTTGCATCATCGTAATCGACACTGGAGTCAGAATCCGTGTCGGTATCTGTGTCAACAATCTGGGATAGTGGGCGCTTATGAGACCCTGACAGTCCCTGCAACATAGGATCAGGCATGGGTTTAAATCCTGACTGTCCCAAAGCTTCTGCCTTGTCTAATCTTTTGTGCAATGAGTTTACACTAGCATTTAAAACATTCCACATATCCATCCAATCAGCTGTCGGCGGAGACACCACATTCATTTGCTCCCGCTCCTCTCTAATATAGCCTTCTTCCTCAGACATGTCGACACACGTGTACCGACACACTACACACACAGGGAATGCTTTTTCTGAAGACAGTTTCCCCACAAGGCCCTTTGGAGAGACAGAGAGAGAGTATGCCAGCACACCCCCCAGCGCTATATAACCCAGGAATAAAACAGTAACTTAATGTTTGCCCAGTAGTGCTGCTGTATGTAATTTGCGAATTATGTGCCCCCCCCCCTCTTTTCAACCCTCTTGTCTAACGTGGTATAAGCAGGGTAGAGTCCGGGGAGCTTCCTCTCAGCGGTGCTGTGGAGAAAAAATGGCGCTGGTGAGTGCTGAGGGAGAAGCCCCGCCCCCTCGGAGGCGGGCTTCTGTCCCGCTTAAACTGTAAAATTGGTGGGGGCTTATACATATATAAAGTGCCCAGCTGTATATATGTTATATTTTTGCGAAAGAGGTTTATATTGCTGCCCAGGGCGCCCCCCCTGCGCCCTGCACCCTTACAGTGACCGGAGTATGTGAGGTGTATGGGAGCAAAGGCGCACAGCTGCAGTGCTGTGCGTTACCTCAGTGAAGATCATGAAGTCTTCTGCCGCCTCTGAAGTCTTATTTTCTTCTCATACTCACCCGGCTTCTATCTTCCGGCTCTGCGAGGGGGACGGCGGCGCGGCTCTGGGACGGACGGCGAGGGTGAGATCCTGCGTACCAATCCCACTGGAGCTAATGGTGTCCAGTAGCCTAAGAAGCAGGACCTTGCAACTTAGATAGTAGGGCTGCTTCTCTCCCCTCAGTCCCTCGATGAGGGAGTCTGTTGCCAGCAGTGCTCCCTGAAAATTAAAAACCTAACAAAATACTTTCTGTCAGAAAGCTCAGGAGAGCTCCTGAAAAGCACCCAGTCTCCACTGGGTACAGTATCAAACTGAGTTCTGGAGGAGGGGCATAGAGGGAGGAGCCAGTGCACACCCAGAACTAAAGTCTTTCTTAAAGTGCCCATGTCTCCTGCGGAGCCCGTCTATCCCCATGGTCCTTACGGAGTCCCCAGCATCCTCTAGGACGTTAGAGAAAATAGGATTTTAATACCTACCGGTAAATCCTTTTCTCTTAGTCCGTAGAGGATGCTGGGCACCCGTCCCAGTGCGTACTGTGTCTGCAGTTATTAAATGGCCCTTAACTCCAGAACATTTATGTGGAGATGAAAACATCCAAGGAAGACTTGACCATCTTCCTTGGATGTTTTCCCCCTGTGTGACTGCTCTCCAGCCTCGGAGGGTTGCATCCGTGGTCCCTAGGATCCCGTCCTGGATCCCGAACCATCGCCCCTCTAGGTGGTGAGAACTGTGCAGCCACCAATGGAGTGAGATTCTGGTCTTGGAAGACAGGATTATCCTCCGGTGCATGTGTAGGTGGGATCCGGACCACTTGTCCAACAGGTCCCACTGGAACACTCTGGCATGGAACCTGCCAAACTGAATGGCCTCGTAGGCCGCAACCATCTTCCCCAGCAACTGAATGCATTGATGGATTAACACTCTTGCTGGTTTCAGAATTTGTTTGACCAGACTCTGGATCTCCAGAGCCTTTCCACTAGAAGAAAACCTCTTCTGTGTCCAGTATCACTCCCAAAAACAACAACCGCGTCATTGGGACCAACTGCGATTTTGGCAAGTTTAGGAGCCAACCATGTTGTTGAAGAACTGTCAGGGAGAGTAGATGTTTTGCACCAACTGGTCCCTGGATCTCGCCTTTATCAGGAGATCATCCAAGTACGGGATAATTGTGACTCCTTGCTTGCGAAGGAGGACCATCATTTCCGCCATCACCCTGGTGAAAATCCTCGGAGCCGTGGACAGACCAAACGGCAACGTCTGAAATTGGTAATGACAATCCTGAATTGCAAACCTCAGGTAGCTTGATGCAGTGGCTAAATGGGAACATATAAGTAGGCATCCTTTATGTCTACCAAAACCATGAAATCTCCTTTATCCCCCGGACTGGAGATCACTACCCTGAGAGATTCCATCTTGAAATTGAATTTCTTTAGGTAGAAATTAAGGGATTTCAGATTTAAGATTGGTCTGACTGAGCCGTCCGGCTTCTGGACCACGAAGAGGCTTGAATAAAAACCTTCTCCCTGCTGACTAAGGCTGATTTGAACAATCGGTGAGGGGGAACGTCTTGAAACCCCAGTTTGTACCCTTGGGACACTATTTGTAAAACCCACGAGTCCAGGTCCGAATGAATCTAGAACTGACTGAAGAGTTTTAGACGTGCCCCCCACTGGTGCGGGCTCCTGCAAGAGAGCCCCAGCGTCATGCAGTGGATTTGGCAGAAGCAGAGGACGATCTCTGCTCCTGCGATCTTGAAGAGGCTACAGACCTCTTCTCTCTTTTCCTTCCTCTACCTGCAAAGAAAGGGGAATCTTAACTTCTTGCATATCTATTGGGCCGAAATGACTGCGTCAGATAATGATGCGTCTTCATCCGTTGAGAGGGAACATAGGGCAAGAAGGATGACTTAGCTGCGGGAGCTGCCGAGATCAAATTAACTAGGCCGTCGCCAAACAAGGCTTCACCTTCATAGGGAAGAGACTCCCTTTCTTCTTGGAGTCAGCATCAGCATTCCCTTGGTGAATCCACAATGCCCTCCTATCCGAGACTGCCATGAAATTGGCCCGTGAGCACTTGTGCCCGGTGTAGGATTTTTAAATATGTGTAGTTTACTGTATGGACGGGTTTAAAACCTTTTAGGAACTGAGATCTAAGGTGTATTACATGTAGTTTAAAAAAAACAAAAAAGGTTTATTTTATGGCAGTAGTTTCCAAACTGGGGTTCTTGCACTGGTAGCATAGTTTGGTGGTCCAGGACCAATTAAAATTATTTATACTTTATTAAATTGGCAAAACCATTCCCTCACAACATAACTGAACCTGAGGATGACATGCTATAAACACAATTTACTTAATTTTATATTTTTTTCTGAATTTCTCAATAAAAAAAACTTTGGCCTAGGGGTGCCGTGAAACAAATTTTGATACTCTAGGGCAGGGGTGTCAATCCCATGGGCCGCATGCCGCCCCCAATGCATCCTTTTGTGGCCCACAGGCCGGGGTCCGACAGGGGTCCTTTTGTGGCCCGATCACCCTGCCACCGCCACCGAAGAGCTGGATAGCCCAGTATGAAAACCACCTGCCGGCCTCACTGACGGTCCGAGTCAAAGGCTCCATTTTTTTTAAAGATCCCTCTGCCAAGTTAAGGGGGGGTTGAGGGGGCCCCAGAGATATCAGTAGAGATGAGCGCCTGAAATTTTTCGGGTTTTGTGTTTTGGTTTTGGGTTCGGTTCCGCGGCCGTGTTTTGGGTTCGAACGCGTTTTGGCAAAACCTCACCGAATTTTTTTTGTCGGATTCGGGTGTGTTTTGGATTCGGGTGTTTTTTTCAAAAAACACTAAAAAACAGCTTAAATCATAGAATTTGGGGGACATTTTGATCCCAAAGTATTATTAACCTCAAAAACCATAATTTACACTCATTTTCAGTCTATTCTGAATACCTCACACCTCACAATATTATTTTTAGTCCTAAAATTTGCACCGAGGTCGCTGTGTGAGTAAGATAAGCGACCCTAGTGGCCGACACAAACACCGGGCCCATCTAGGAGTGGCACTGCAGTGTCACGCAGGATGTCCCTTCCAAAAAACCCTCCCCAAACAGCACATGACGCAAAGAAAAAAAGAGGCGCAATGAGGTAGCTGTGTGAGTAAGATTAGCGACCCTAGTGGCCGACACAAACACCGGGCCCATCTAGGAGTGGCACTGCAGTGTCACGCAGGATGGCCCTTCCAAAAAACCCTCCCCAAACAGCACATGACGCAAAGAAAAAAAGAGGCGCAATGAGGTAGCTGTGTGAGTAAGATTAGCGACCCTAGTGGCCGACACAAACACCGGGCCCATCTAGGAGTGGCACTGCAGTGTCACGCAGGATGTCCCTTCCAAAAAACCCTCCCCAATCAGCACATGACGCAAAGAAAAAAAGAGGCGCAATGAGGTAGCTGTGTGAGTAAGATTAGCGACCCTAGTGGCCGACACAAACACCGGGCCCATCTAGGAGTGGCACTGCAGTGTCACGCAGGATGTCCCTTCCAAAAAACCCTCCCCAAACAGCACATGACGCAAAGAAAAAAAGAGGCGCAATGAGGTAGCTGACTGTGTGAGTAAGATTAGCGACCCTAGTGGCCGACACAAACACCGGGCCCATCTAGGAGTGGCACTGCAGTGTCACGCAGGATGTCCCTTCCAAAAAACCCTCCCCAATCAGCACATGATGCAAAGAAAAAGAAAAGAAAAAAGAGGTGCAAGATGGAATTGTCCTTGGGCCCTCCCACCCACCCTTATGTTGTATAAACAAAACAGGACATGCACACTTTAACCAACCCATCATTTCAGTGACAGGGTCTGCCACACGACTGTGACTGATATGACGGGTTGGTTTGGACCCCCCCCAAAAAAGAAGCAATTAATCTCTCCTTGCACAAACTGGCTCTACAGAGGCAAGATGTCCACCTCATCTTCACCCTCCGATATATCACCGTGTACATCCCCCTCCTCACAGATTATCAATTCGTCCCCACTGGAATCCACCATCTCAGCTCCCTGTGTACTTTGTGGAGGCAATTGCTGCTGGTCAATGTCTCCGCGGAGGAATTGATTATAATTCATTTTAATGAACATCATCTTCTCCACATTTTCTGGATGTAACCTCGTACGCCGATTGCTGACAAGGTGAGCGGCGGCACTAAACACTCTTTCGGAGTACACACTTGTGGGAGGGCAACTTAGGTAGAATAAAGCCAGTTTGTGCAAGGGCCTCCAAATTGCCTCTTTTTCCTGCCAGTATAAGTACGGACTGTGTGACGTGCCTACTTGGATGCGGTCACTCATATAATCCTCCACCATTCTATCAATGTTGAGAGAATCATATGCAGTGACAGTAGACGACATGTCCGTAATCGTTGTCAGGTCCTTCAGTCCGGACCAGATGTCAGCATCAGCAGTCGCTCCAGACTGCCCTGCATCACCGCCAGCGGGTGGGCTCGGAATTCTGAGCCTTTTCCTCACACCCCCAGTTGCGGGAGAATGTGAAGGAGGAGATGTTGACAGGTCGCGTTCCGCTTGACTTGACAATTTTGTCACCAGCAGGTCTTTCAACCCCAGCAGACTTGTGTCTGCCGGAAAGAGAGATCCAAGGTAGGCTTTAAATCTAGGATCGAGCACGGTGGCCAAAATGTAGTGCTCTGATTTCAACAGATTGACCACCCGTGAATCCTTGTTAAGCGAATTAAGGGCTCCATCCACAAGTCCCACATGCCTAGCGGAATCGCTCCGTGTTAGCTCCTCCTTCAATGTCTCCAGCTTCTTCTGCAAAAGCCTGATGAGGGGAATGACCTGACTCAGGCTGGCAGTGTCTGACTGACTTCACGTGTGGCAAGTTCAAAGGGCATCAGAACCTTGCACAACGTTGAAATCATTCTCCACTGCGCTTGAGACAGGTGCATTCCACCTACTATATCGTGCTCAATTGTATAGGCTTGAATGGCCTTTTGCTGCTCCTCCAACCTCTGAAGCATATAGAGGGTTGAATTCCACCTCGTTACCACTTCTTGCTTCAGATGATGGCAGGGCAGGTTCAGTAGTTTTTGGTGGTGCTCCAGTCTTCTGTACGTGGTGCCTGTACGCCGAAAGTGTCCCGCAATTCTTCTGGCCACCGACAGCATCTCTTGCACGCCCCTGTCGTTTTTTAAAAAATTCTGCACCACCAAATTCAAGGTATGTGCAAAACATGGGACGTGCTGGAATTTGCCCATATTTAATGCACACACAATATTGCTGGCGTTGTCCGATGCCACAAATCCACAGGAGAGTCCAATTGGGGTAAGCCATTCCGCGATGATCTTCCTCAGTTGCCGTAAGAGGTTTTCAGCTGTGTGCGTATTCTGGAAAGCGGTGATACAAAGCGTAGCCTGCCTAGGAAAGAGTTGGCGTTTGCGAGATGCTGCTACTGGTGCCGCCGCTGCTGTTCTTGCGGCGGGAGTCCATACATCTACCCAGTGGGCTGTCACAGTCATATAGTCCTGACCCTGCCCTGCTCCACTTGTCCACATGTCCGTGGTTAAGTGGACATTGGGTACAACTGCATTTTTTAGGACACTGGTGAGTCTTTTTCTGACGTCCGTGTACATTCTCGGTATCGCCTGCCTAGAGAAGTGGAACCTAGATGGTATTTGGTAACGGGGGCACACTGCCTCAATAAATTGTCTAGTTCCCTGTGAACTAACGGCGGATACCGGACGCACGTCTAACACCAACATAGTTGTCAAGGCCTCAGTTATCCGCTTTGCAGTAGGATGACTGCTGTGATATTTCATCTTCCTCGCAAAGGACTGTTGAACAGTCAATTGCTTACTGGAAGTAGTACAAGTGGGCTTACGACTTCCCCTCTGGGATGACCATCGACTCCCAGCGGCAACAACAGCAGCGCCAGCAGCAGTAGGCGTTACACGCAAGGATGCATCGGAGGAATCCCAGGCAGGAGAGGACTCGTCAGAATTGCCAGTGACATGGCCTGCAGGACTATTGGCATTCCTGGGGAAGGAGGAAATTGACACTGAGGGAGTTGGTGGGGTGGTTTGCGTGAGCTTGGTTACAAGAGGAAGGGATTTACTGGTCAGTGGACTGCTTCCGCTGTCACCCAAAGTTTTTGAACTTGTCACTGACTTATTATGAATGCGCTGCAGGTGACGTATAAGGGAGGATGTTCCGAGGTGGTTAACGTCCTTACCCCTACTTATTACAGCTTGACAAAGGGAACACACGGCTTGACACCTGTTGTCCGCATTTCTGGTGAAATACCTCCACACCGAAGAGCTGATTTTTTTGGTATTTTCACCTGGCATGTCAACGGCCATATTCCTCCCACGGACAACAGGTGTCTCCCCGGGTGCCTGACTTAAACAAACCACCTCACCATCAGAATCCTCCTGGTCAATTTCCTCCCCAGCGCCAGCAACACCCATATCCTCCTCATTCTGGTGTACTTCAACACTGACATCTTCAATCTGACTATCAGGAACTGGACTGCGGGTGCTCCTTCCAGCACTTGCAGGGGGCGTGCAAATGGTGGAAGGCGCATGCTCTTCACGTCCAGTGTTGGGAAGGTCAGGCATCGCAACCGACACAATTGGACTCTCCTTGTGGATTTGGGATTTCGAAGAATGCACAGTTC
Source organism: Pseudophryne corroboree (assembly GCF_028390025.1). NCBI lineage: Eukaryota > Metazoa > Chordata > Amphibia > Anura > Myobatrachidae > Pseudophryne > Pseudophryne corroboree. Next base: position 45,428 of record NW_026968677.1, read on the forward strand.
TTTGCTGTGCTGCTTTTGCCAGCTTGAGTCTTTTCATTTTTCTAGCGAGAGGCTGAGTGCTTCCATCCTCATGTGAAGCTGAACCACTAGCCATGAACATAGGCCAGGGCCTCAGCCGTTCCTTGCCACTCCGTGTGGTAAATGGCATATTGGCAAGTTTACGCTTCTCCTCCGACAATTTTATTTTAGGTTTTGGAGTCCTTTTTTTTCTGATATTTGGTGTTTTGGATTTGACATGCTCTGTACTATGACATTGGGCATCGGCCTTGGCAGACGACGTTGCTGGCATTTCATCGTCTCGGCCATGACTAGTGGCAGCAGCTTCAGCACGAGGTGGAAGTGGATCTTGATCTTTCCCTAATTTTGGAACCTCAACATTTTTGTTCTCCATATTTTAATAGGCACAACTAAAAGGCACCTCAGGTAAACAATGGAGATGGATACTAGTATACAATTATGGACTGCCTGCCGACTGCAGACACAGAGGTAGCCACAGCCGTGAACTACCGTACTGTACTGTGTCTGCAGCTAATATAGACTGGTTGATAAAGAGAAGATGTCTATGTAACTATGTATGTATAAAGAAGACTGAAAAAAATCCACGGTTAGGTGGTATACAATTATGGACGGACTGCCTGCCGAGTGCAGACACAGAGGTAGCCACAGCCGTGAACTACCGTACTGTACTGTGTCTGCAGCTAATATAGACTGGTTGATAAAGAGAAGATGTCTATGTAACTATGTATGTATAAAGAAGAATGAAAAAAAACCACGGTTAGGTGGTATACAATTATGGACGGACTGCCTGCCGAGTGCAGACACAGAGGTAGCCACAGCCGTGAACTACCGTACTGTACTGTGTCTGCAGCTAATATAGACTGGTTGATAAAGAGAAGATGTCTATGTAACTATGTATGTATAAAGAAGAATGAAAAAAATCCACGGTTAGGTGGTATTACAATTATGGACGGACTGCCTGCCGAGTGCAGAGACACAGAGGTAGCCACAGCCGTGAACTACCGTACTGTGTCTGCTGCGACTGGATGATAAATGATATAAAAAATATATATATATCACTACTGCAGCCGGACAGGTATATATTATATATTATATAATGACGGACCTGCTGGACACTGTCTGTCAGCAGAATGTGTTTTATTTTTATAGAATAAAAAAAAAAAAACACACAAGTGAAGTCACACGACGAGTGTTTAACTTTTTCAAGCAATCACAATATAAGTATACTACTAACTATACTGGTGGTCAGTGTGGTCAGGTCACTGGTCAGTCACACTGGCAGTGGCACTCCTGCAGCAAAAGTGTGCACTGTTTAATTTTAATATAATATGTACTCCTGGCTCCTTCTATAACCTATAACTGGCACTGCAGTAGTGCTCCCCAGTCTCCCCCACAATTATAAGCTGTGTGAGCTGAGCAGTCAGACAGATATATAATATATATAGATGATGCAGCACACTGGCCTGAGCCTGAGCAGTGCACACAGATATGGTATGTGACTGACTGAGTCACTGTGTGTATCGCTTTTTTCAGGCAGAGAACGGATATATTAAATAAACTGCACTGTGTGTCTGGTGGTCACTCACTATATAATATATTATGTACTCCTGGCTCCTGCTATAACCTATAACTGGCACTGCAGTAGTGCTCCCCAGTCTCCCCCACAATTATAAGCTGTGTGAGCTGAGCAGTCAGACAGATATATATAATATTATATATAGATAATAGATGATGCAGCACACTGGCCTGAGCCTGAGCAGTGCACACAGATATGGTATGTGACTGACTGAGTCACTGTGTGTATCGCTTTTTTCAGGCAGAGAACGGATATATTAAATAAACTGCACTGTGTGTCTGGTGGTCACTCACTATATAATATATTATGTACTCCTGGCTCCTGCTATAACCTATAACTGGCACTGCAGTAGTGCTCCCCAGTCTCCCCCACAATTATAAGCTGTGTGAGCTGAGCAGTCAGACAGATATATATAATATTATATATAGATAATAGATGATGCAGCACACTGGCCTGAGCCTGAGCAGTGCACACAGATATGGTATGTGACTGACTGAGTCACTGTGTGTATCGCTTTTTTCAGGCAGAGAACGGATATATTAAATAAACTGCACTGTGTGTCTGGTGGTCACTCACTATATAATATATTATGTACTCCTGGCTCCTGCTATAACCTATAACTGGCACTGCAGTAGTGCTCCCCAGTCTCCCCCACAATTATAAGCTGTGTGAGCTGAGCAGTCAGACAGATATATATAATATTATATATAGATAATAGATGATGCAGCACACTGGCCTGAGCCTGAGCAGTGCACACAGATATGGTATGTGACTGAGTCACTGTGTGCTGTGTATCGCTTTTTTCAGGCAGAGAACGGATTATAAAGTAAACTGCACTGTCCTCACTAGTAAACTCTCTCCACTCAGTCTCTACACTTCTACAGTAACAGTACTCCTCCTAGTCAGCTCCAGTAAATCTCTCTCAGTCTCTTATAATCTAAATGGAGAGGACGCCAGCCACGTCCTCTCCCTATCAATCTCAATGCACGTGTGAAAATGGCGGCGACGCGCGGCTCCTTATATAGAATCCGAGTCTCGCGATAGAATCCGAGCCTCGCGAGAATCCGACAGCGTCATGATGACGTTCGGGCGCGCTCGGGTTAACCGAGCAAGGCGGGAAGATCCGAGTCTGCTCGGACCCGTGAAAAAAACCATGAAGTTCTGGCGGGTTCGGATTCAGAGAAACCGAACCCGCTCATCTCTAGATATCAGTGCACTGGGCCCCGAGATTTCTGTTGCTGGCCCTGACCCTCAGGGGCGTATCTACCCCTTGGCCAGGATGGCACTTGCCAGGGGCACCATCCAGCTGTGCCAACCGTGGCTAAGGGATAGAGTTCTGCAGTCTCGAAAGGGCGCTATGGCAATCAGCGTGGGACTGACCAATTAGACGGTGAGGGAAGGATACTGAAATTGTCCCAACCCTGTTACAGTTTGAAACGCCCCTCAACTGCTGTCCACTGCTTCACTCCTAGCTCTGCCCCTTTGAAATTATTAATCCCTACCCCCCGGTAGGCGGAGTTCTCCAGGCCCATACTCAGGAGTCACCACTGCTGTACATTATGTGCCGGTTGTAGAGGCAGAGCGGGGAACATCAGAGAACGCCACAAATTACACAGTGGGCAAGGAGATGGCTGGAGACAGCTGCACAGCCATGCCTTGCAAGTTCGAGAGAGCTGTTGAATTTCAGCACTTCAAGTCAGAGCCTGCCCCCTGCTGCCCAAGCAGTCCGTGACAGTTAGTGTCGAGGAGGGGGGGATTTGTGCATGTGTGCTATCAGTGTGTGTGTGGGGGGGTGGAGGATGTGTGTGACTGTGAGGGAGCTGTCAGTGTCAGTGGGGAGAGGAGCAGGAGGGAGTTGTCAGTGTGTGGAAGTGATGAGAGTCAGTACTGGGGAAATGTGTGTGTGTGTGTACTAGATTTAGGAGTGTGTGTTTGTGAGAGGTTTCAGTTGGGGAATTAGAGTTCATACAGTAATTAAATGTTTTCATATTGAGAACTACATCTCCCAGCATATACAGTGTGCTGGGGATGCTAACAAGCTTTATTTAAAAGTTTAAAAAACATTGCTTTTATGACTGCAATGGTTAAAAAGGGAGAGCTATAAATCAATTTATCAGTGAATGATCGCAGTTTGAGCTGTTACATTTTACTGAACCACCTATCCCTCCACACTCACTACCTGTCCTCAGGATACATTTACCATCCCGGCAGACGGTATACCGGCGGTCATTTGACCGATGTTGGAATCCTGACACCACTTGGGAGACTGGTGCCGGCACACAGACAGCCAACATCCCGAAGGCGAGTATTGGAGGGAGGGTTAGGACCGGGGGAGCGGGTGTTAGGGAAGGCACTAGGAGGGTGTGGGGTTAGTCCTAGCTGCCACCCCCTGAGGGTTAGCCCTATCCGCCACCCCCCCAGAGGGTTAGGATTAGGTATCATGTGACTGCTGGAATCCCGAGCGCCGGATGCCATACCCAACCCCCTTTACTTTTTCAGGCATTTCTATCTCTCCTCTCTCTATGGTGTTCCGATTGCCCACTTTCCCTTGTGCTTTTCTCTCTCTCTCTCTCCTTTGTTTAGAGCATCAGTTTCTGTAGTCCACTTTATCCTTATTTTTTCCAGTGTTTCACTATCTCTCTGATGTAATGAGGATGTATGGTCTAGAGGGATCAGTAATGCATTGTACTGTATAGAGGCGTCAGGGATGTAGCGTAGGGTATAGAGGCGTCAGGGATGTAGCGTAGGTTATAGAGGCATCAGGAATGTAGCGTAGGGAATAGAGGCATCAGGGATGTAGCGTAGGGTATAGAGGCGTCAGGGATGTAGCATAGGGAATAGAGGCGTCAGGGATGTAGCGTAGGGAATAGAGGCGTCAGGGATTTAGCTTAGGGAATATAGGCATCAGGGATGTACTAGCAGGTATATAGAGGTCAGTGTACTGTATAGAGGGGTCAGTAATGCAGTGATGGTTATAGAAAGGTCAGTGATGTAGTGTAGGGTATAGAGGGGTCAGTTATGTAGTGTGGGGTAAAGAGGGGTCAGTAAAGATACTAAGCTGAAGTACTTAGAACACTTCTTGAATTAAGACACAACCTGCAAGAAAAAGTATGCAATATGGGTGAAAAGGCAAATGTCAGAGGTCTGATACAAGTAACCAGCTCCACACCTTGCACCACATAGCGTTATGTTAAACTGGGATATGTTCTTTTTTGGTGTGTGTGTGTGTGTGTGTGTGTGTGTGTGTGTGTGTATGTGTGTGGGGGGGGGGGGTGCCAAAGGAAATTTTTGCCATTGGCTCCTTTGGTCTAGAACCAGCCCTGATCACAAAATATTTTTGTCTAAGCAGACTGGACACTGATCAGCGTTGGCTCATTCTCAGCCCCCCGCCCAGCCTCTGCTGCCAACAGACTGCTATTAGCTAGTTAACCTTCTGCCTTCCCTATCTATGACACAGACTGCTGCTAATGCTACCAGACTGTTCCCAGTGGCTTCACACCAACAGTGAATCCCAGCCGATGATGTAGGGCAGCGTGTGGGGGTCAGTTGCTGTGGCTCCAACATGGTAACCGCCAATGGACTGCAATGCTTTATCGAAAGGGGGGGCGCCAGTCCCTTACTTTGCCAGGGGCGCTTGGACCCCTAGCTACACCTCTGTTGACCCTAACCGATACCCCTAAACTAACCATAATTCCTGCAGTAAAAATCCATGTTTCTATGTATATAGGGGGTCATTCCGAGTTGATCGCATGCTGCTGTTGTTCGCTGCGTAGCAATCAGTTGAAAAAAAATGGCTAATCTGTGCATGCGCATGCTCCGTAATGTGCATGCGCATCATACGGGTACAAAGTCCATTGTGGTTTTGCACTAGTTCTAGCGATTATTCCAATCACAGAACAGGCCACAAGGAGATTGACAGAAAGAGGGCGTTTCTGGGTGGCAACTGACCGTTTTCAGGGAGTGCTTGGAAAAATGCAGGCGTGGCAGAAGAAATGCAGACGTGGCTGGGCATTCGCTGGATGGGTGTGTGACATCAAAAGCCGTCCCTCGGTTGTTAGAATCAACGCACACGAAGTGTAACTACAGTGCTGGTCTTATTTTGAAACGATTTTGCAGGCGCTCTGCTGCTCAAGTGTTCGCACTTCTCCAAAGTGAATATACACTCTCCAGTGGGCAGCGACAATGCGTTTGCATGGCTGCTAAAAACTGCTAGCGAGCAATCAACTCAGAATGACCCCCATAGTGTATTGCAAGAAAATATCTGTAAATCCAATGGTACCGTAAGTGCGGTATATACTCGCACTTCTTTGCGGGGTGAGAACATCTCCCCTAAGTGAAGTCAGCCCTATGAATAGAGTTTGTGTGATCCCTGTGCAGCAGTCACAGAAAGGGTTCATCTCTGCAGTTTGTCACTCAAATTACATTGCTGCATTTTTTCTAGAAGTGGATCTGAGAGCTGTTACCCGCAGACCAGCTACAATAATTATCCTGGGTACTCACTAGACCAGTGGTTCTCAAACTGCACCCTGGGGTGCCTCAGGACACTTGCAGGGGTGCCTTGGATTGGTGGTCCAGGACCAATTCAAAATATTTATAGTTAGTGTTATAGGCAAAACCAGTGCTGTTGGCTGGCAATCATAACATATGTGCACAAGCAGAAGCAAATCCTGTCCCCTACCAAAGGGCCAGTGCTAGGGTGTTTGGCGCCTCCCTGCAAACTATTAATTTGGGCCCTCTCTCCAATACTTAATAAAGGGACAGTGCGCTCCTTAAAAAAAGAAGGTGTGGTATCACAAGGAAGGGGCATGGCCACACAATAGCACCCCAAATCAAAATACGCCACACAGTAGCACTATCTTATTGTCATTATACCGCATATAATAATAATAATAATAATAATAATACCCACAGTCGCAGTGCCCTTTATACACATAACCACCATATCAGTGCAGCTTACACACATAATGCCAACAGTAGCAGTGCCCCTTCTACACATGCCCACGGTGGCAATCCTTTACATGGCAAATATCAACCTGGTTTTGCCAATGTAAAGGATTGCCACTTTAAAAACAAACAATCAAACAAAAACAAAAAAAACAACAGGAAAAAACACAAAATCTCTCACTTTCTGATTCTCACACCCTATTACATTCCTCCCTATATATTTAAATGTTTCTATTACTGTATGTTCCCTCTTCCCTTCTCCAAACTATACACATCAACATTTTTTAGTATTTCCAGGTAAGTTTTGTGATGTAGGCCATGCACAATTTTAGTTGCCCTAATGTATTTACAGCCTTCTGGAGATATGGCTTCTGGAACTGAACACAGGATTCTAAATGTGGCTGTACCAAGGACCTATACAGTGGCATTACAGGTTGAGTATCCCTTATCCAAAATGCTTGGGACCAGAGGAATTTTGGATATCGGATTTTTCTGTATTTTGGAATAATTGCATACCATAACGAGATATAATGGTGATGGGACCTAAATCTAAGCACAGAAGGCATTTATGTTTCATATACACCTTATACACACAGCCTGAAGGTCATTTTAGGCAATATTTTTTATAACTTTGTGCATTAAACAAAGTGTGTGTACATTCACAGAATTCATTTATGTTTCATATACACCTTATACACACAGTCTGAAGTTCATTTAATACAATATTTTTAATAACTTTGAGTATTAAACAAAGTTTGTGTACACTGAGCCATCAAAACACAAAGGTTTCACTATCTCAGTCTCACTCAAAAAAGTCCGTATTTCAGAATATTCCGTATTTCGGAATATTTTGATATGGGATACTCAACCTGTATTACTTTTTTCTGCTACTGGTTCTTTAACCTATGCAAACAAGCATCTGACTTGCCTTTCCTATTGCTTTGTTACATTGCTTACCTGAAATAGTAATACTTAGATAGCTTTCCTCTTGCCATTATAATGCCCTTAATATTATAGTTAGCCTTTGCATTTTTGAGACGTGTATGATTTTGCATGTTTTGGCATTAAATGTTGCCATGTTCTTGACCATTCCTCTAGTCTAGGGGCGGAACTGCCAGAGACAACGGAGTCAGTTGCCGCCGGGCTCCAGCCCTAAAGGGGCTTCCTCCATTGCCCCCCGGCTGTTACGTGCCCTTCCTACTAAATAGACAAAGGCGCTACCAGCAGGGTCTCGCAGTTTGTACATTCCATGCCGTAACACCCTTCTTTCCACCTTCACAATGAAGCTATTGGTACTTTGCAAAAAAAAAAAAATTATTAGCATTGCAACTCAGCAGATCAATGCAGTGTGCAGCCACACACTCCATATATCTGCTCAGCCACAAAGCTGATTATTTCTTCACAAAGTACAAGGTGAGCTCCAAATAGAATTCTCTAGCTTAGATTATACCTTTCTATGCAAGGGTAAATAGCTCAATTGTTTGACTGCAATGCCACAGGAAATGGTTTGGATCCAAGACAGTGTGACTGAATAATAAAGAAACCTTAAGATGAGTTCATGAATGTTGTATAAGTATTAGTGAGAGAAGGGGTCAGGAGCATGCTAGGCTGCAAAAAATAAGGTAGGCTGCAAGTGAAAGTAATGATCTCCTATATATTTTCCCAGATCTGTCACTCTGTGTGGCTAACTCTGGGGGAAGTCACAGCAATGGGCGGAGACGGCAACTGCAGGACGATACACCAGTGCCAGCAGCAGACCGTAACAAAGTGACAGATCAGGGAGAATATATAGGAGGTAGGGAGGTGGCCATGGTACATGGCTGGCCAAGGGACACTAGCTCATGTACCCCTTTACCACTGAGGCTGGCCACCAAGGATGGACCTGTCACCAGTGCACATGCAATAACCTCTTCTGCTGCCCTCTTTGCAACTCAGATTGCCCAGTGCTCCCCTTCGCTAACAGTCCACAAAGTTTCCCCATCTCACGATCTGCCTCCTCACCCCCACTTTCATCTCTACAGCACACGCGCATATCATACAAGATCCCATCATGCGTACGTAGGTCTGAAATGCAAGAGGGAGGTTGGGGGGAGATTGGCATGCGCCAGCAACACCACACAGCTCACTGTGACCACAGTGGAGAGGCGCTGCAACAGGACAATACACCAACCTCGGAGCAAGGAACTGCGTCGGTCAGGAGGAGAACTATTTCAATAGCATAAAAAGGTTAATGCGTCCCACCCTATGGACACCAGACTCATCAAGTCACTGTTGCCAGAGTCTCATACAATGACTCTGAACCTCTAAGCACACTATTTGACTGTCCACACCCTGCTGTGCCTATTACCCATCTCCTCCACCACCCTCAACACTGACCCACACATCATTCACCCACAAAGATACAATAAAGGTAGTTTGGATAAATTAGCTAAATGAAATGGATTTAACCAATTTATCTAAATGACCATTTTTGGATGTTTTCCAGTGTTTGTGAGCAAATAGTCAATTGTAATTTGCTGCCACATATTAGCATAATTTTGTTTCAACTAGAAAAAAAAATTGGACAGATAATCTAAGTGTGGATCCAGTTTAAAGGTCCGTATTCACGGCCCGATTTTGGGGAGAGATGTGTGCTGAGCGAACTGCTCAGCACACATCTCTCCCCCCGCTCAGCACAGCGTGATGTGTGCTGAGCGTACGGGGGGTGGGGGGGGCGCTCATTTCACCCCCTGTGTAGGGCATTCTGTGTGTATCCAGCTTAACAGGTGTGAGCATCATACAACTACTGACTTGCGAGTAACTATACAGCAGCTCCATACCTTGTGACTTGAAGAAACACCAGTTAACCCCGGGAATGCTGCCGTCAAAGCAACAATTCCTCTTCTTACATTCCGCTGCACTTATTGTGGGGTAGCCGCAATCCCTTCTGCTGTACGGTTCCACATTACATTGTTTCTTGTCACTTCCTGTTGATGCAGTAAGGAAACATCCAGGAATTACAGCAGCTTAGTTTTTTTTTTTTTTTTTTAACTGGGGCAATTTAGCTAGATCACAGGGCAATTTAGCTCCTTTGGTCCTTTTTTAGGACCAGTTAATCAGACAGTTGAGCAAACTGAAAAACAGCTAACAGGAAATTTCCACTTAAATGGTATTTTCTAATCTTATCTGACCATGACTAAGAATAAAGGATACACAAGATAAACTCTTAGAGCCATGGACCTTATCCATGTTTAAGCTCCATCAAATCTGTAATCAATAGCACTACATGCTCCCACTTTACCACTGTACTATATACTCTACCTGTGTTTTTAAGGTAAAAACACCATTTAACCCCAGTGACACTTGAATTAAAGCAGCAGCCTCTGGAATAGCATTCCTTAGCATTAATCCCAGGAAATCTGCAATCTTCACGCTCTTTGATAGCCATGCTACATTGCTGTTTACTTGGATGGAGCAGAGAGCACAACATCAGGACATAGGAAATATTACAATGCATGATAAGAAAGGTGTGAGCTCTACAGCAAGGCCTCTAACCCTTTGCCAGTGCCAAATACATAGGGCTTAACTCAGATCTGATCACAGCAGCAAATTTATTAGCTAAAACCATGTACACTGCAGGGGGGGGGGGTGTATAATATGTGCAGAGAGAGTTAGATTTTGGTGCGGTGTGTTCAAACTGAAATCTAAATTGCAGTGTAAAAACAAAACAGCCAGTATTTACCCTGCACACAAACAATATAACCCACCTAAATCTCTCTGCAAATGTTATATCTGCCCCCCCCCCCCATCCCTGCAGTGCACATGGTTTTGCCCACTAGCTAACAAATTTGCTGCATCTGGGAATTACAGCAGCTTAATATTTCTTTTTACAGAAGGTTCAGCAAATTAAATTATTTAGTGAAATACTGTAATCATAACAGTTACAGGGATATTGTAGGTAGATTTATTGTCAGTGGATAAATGTAAAAATTAAACCCTTAGGCATAGTTCCAAAATGCTGTCATTGCAATCCAGATTTTAAGGATATCATGCTTGAGCACAGGTGACTTAATTAGAACTTCGGTCAATGTGAATTAACCATTGGACTCAACCATGGTTATCCTTAAAACCCAGGGGTCTATTTAAGATCGATCTTAATCGATGTTGGGCTTCCAGGTTGAAAAAAACACACACATTTACTAACATTTTAAAATTTATATAAAAAAATCATCTGTTCGTAAATGCAGTGCACATGGTTTTGCCCAACTGCTAACAAAAATCCTGCTGCGATCAACTCAGAATTACCCCCCATGGCCCTCATTCCGAGTTGTTCGCTCGCAAGCTGCTTTTAGCAGCATTGCACACGCTAAGCTGCCGCCTACTGGGAGTGAATCTTAGCATCTTAAAATTGCGAACGAAAGATTTGCAATATTGCGATAAGACATCTCTGTGCAGTTTCTGAGTAGCTCGAGACTTACTCTGCCAGTGCGATCAGTTCAGTGCTTGTCGTTCCTGGTTTGACGTCACAAACACACCCAGCGTTCGCCCAGACACTCCTCCGTTTCTCCAGCCACTCCCGCGTTTTTCCCAGAAACGGTAGCATTTTTTCCCACACGCCCCTAAAGCGGCCTGTTTCCGCCCAGAAACACCCACTTCCTGTCAATCACATTACGATCACCAGAACGATGAAAAAACCGTGAGTAATATTCCTAACTGCATAGCAAATTTACTTGGCGCAGTCGCAGTGTGAACATTGCGCATGCGCATTAAGCGGAAAATCGCTGCGATGCGAAGAAAATTACCGAGCGAACAACTCGGAATGACCACCTATGTGCACTGCAGGGAAGGCAGATTTAACATGTGCAGAGAGAGTTAGATTTGGGTGTGGTGTGTTCAATCTGCAATCTAATTTGCAGTGTAAAAATAAAGCAGTCAGTATTTACCCTGCACAGAAACAAAATAACTCACCCAAATCTAACTCTTTCTGCACATGTTATATCTGCCTCCCCTGCAGTACACATGGTTTTGCCCAACTGCTAACAAAATTCCTGCTGCGATCATCTTGGAATTACCCCCATCGATTGATGTTTTCACACTGCTCGTGTATATAAGACATATAGGGCCTAATTCAGTTTGGATCGTAATACGCGTTCCAACCGCAAAAACTATGAAGAGGATGGGGGCATATACGCAGGGTCCATCCTGTGCGTGTGCCTACATTTTCTCCGGGTGCCCCGCAGAAAATGCGAATGCCTCTGCCTGTCAATCAGTAGAGGGCGTACCTTCGCAGGTATATCGCGATCATGAGCCATGTCTCCCATTTTTGTCATTATAGGTGCTCTGTGAGCTGCTGGCCATGCCCCAGCCCCTCTGTCTCCCGTGAATAGACATTGAGGCTTATTCAGACCAGATCGCTTCAATTTATTTTCACCCAGCGGGCAATCTGGTCTGCACTGCACATGCGTATGCGCCACAATGCGTAAGTGCGACGGTCCGGAGATCACAAGAAGATTGACAAGAAGAGGGTGTTTGTGTGGGTGGCAACTGAATGTTTCTAGGGAGTGTCCGGAAAAACACTGGAGGGACCCGGCGTTTTGTGGGAGGATTTGTGACGTCACCTCAATGGCTGAGTAAGTGCTGAGCTGTGCAGCTCTTGTGCACATGTGATCACACACCTGCACAGCAAATTTTCCCTTCCGCTGTAGGCGGCAACTACCTGATTACAGGGATGCAAAAAACACACCCTAGCGATCAGGTCTGAATTACCCACAATTAGAGATGAGCGGGTTCGGTTTCTCTGAATCCGAACCCGCACGAACTTCATGTTTTTTTTCACGGGTCCGAGCGACTCGGATCTTCCCGCCTTGCTCGGTTAACCCGAGCGCGCCCGAACGTCATCATGACGCTGTCGGATTCTCGCGAGACTCGGATTCTATATAAGGAGCCGCGTGTCGCCGCCATTTTCACACGTGCATTGAGATTGATAGGGAGAGGACGTGGCTGGCGTCCTCTCCATTTAGATTAGGAGAGAGAGAGATTGACCTGAGGCTGATACTGTAGAAGAGAGTGCAGAGTTTAGTGACTGACCACAGTGACCACCAGCAGTGCAGTTGTTTTATTTAATATATCCGTTCTCTGCCTGAAAAAAACGGTACACACAGTGACTCAGTCACATACCATATCTGTGTGCACTGCTCAGCCCAGTGTGCTGCATGCCTGCATCATCTATGTATATATTATATATCTGACTGTGCTCAGCTCACACAGCTTATAATTGTGCGGGAGACTGGGGAGCACTGCCGTGCCAGTTATAGGTTATAGCAGGAGCCAGGAGTACAAGACAGTCACATACCATATCTGTGTGCACTGCTCAGCCCAGTGTGCTGCATCATCTATGTATATATTATATATCTGACTGTGCTCAGCTCACACAGCTTATAATTGTGGGGGAGACTGGGGAGCACTGCAGTGCCAGTTATAGGTTATAGCAGGAGCCAGGAGTACATATTATATTAAAATTAAACAGTGCACACTTTTGCTGCAGGAGTGCCACTGCCAGTGTGACTGACCAGTGACCTGACCACACTGACCACCAGTATAGTTAGTAGTATACTATATTGTGATTGCCTGAAAAAGTTAAACACTCGTCGTGTGACTTCACTTGTGTGGTGTTTTTTTTTTTATTCTATAAAAAACTCATTCTGCTGACAGACAGTGTCCAGCAGGTCCGTCATTATATAATATATATACCTGTCCGGCTGCAGTAGTGATATATATATATTTTTTATATCATTATTTATCATCCAGTCGCAGCAGACACAGTACGGTTGTTCACGGCTGTAGCTACCTCTGTGTCGGCACTCGGCAGTCCATCCATAATTGTATACCACCTACCCGTGGTTTTTTTTTCTTTCTTCTTTATACATACATACTACTGCATCTCTTTATCAACCAGTCTATATTAGCAGCAGACACAGTACAGTACGGTAGTTCACGGCTGTGGCTACCTCTGTGTCGGCACTCGGCAGTCCGTCCATAATTGTATACCACCTAACCGTGGTTTTTTTTTTTCTTTCTTCTTTATACATACATACTACGACATCTCTTTATCAACCAGTCTATATTAGCAGCAGACACAGTACAGTACGGTACTGTTAGGCGCCGGGGTCCGCTCGTCGGTGCGGCCCGGCGCCTAGCAACCAGGGACGCCGTGCGCGTTCAGCCGCCGGCTCCCTGGCAACGCTAGACGCCGGGCGCACAGAGCCGCTCTGACCTTAGCAACGGGGACGCCACGTTCAGCCGCGTTCCCCGTTGCTGGGTCTGTCCTAAATTACCTGATTTTGTGCTGGCCGTGCAGCATGCAAGCTGCACGGCATTTCCATTGATTACCCTGTCTGGATCTTGATTGGAGGGTTCCTGAATAAAGGCACCCTCAGGACTTCTTACAGACGCCGGTGATAGCTTCCTGTTTGCCTGTGTCTGCTACAGAGAGTTTCCAGTCCTGCTCAATCCGGTTGTTCCTGTCCTCAGAGATCCTGTACTCGGAAGTTTGCCATCTATTCCTGGAGTCTGACCGAGCACCTTTAACATCCTGTGGTGTTCGTGAGTCGCGTCTCAGCCGTGTGTTGCGGCTTGTCCGCTTACTGTTTATTATTTAGTTAATTTGTGTTCTGGAGCTTTTGCGGAGGATTCCGCTCCCACAGATCCACTCTGGTATCCAGCGGTGCTGGATAGGAGTAACGGATCAGTGGTTCTTTGGTTGTCCTTTTCCCTGGCGGCTAGTCCGCACATACCTTTGGTTAAAGTTAGTTAGCTTGTAACCCCTGGCCTGGTTGCTTAGTCAGAGGGCCCCTTGTTATCACCCTGTCTCGGATTTCCCTTTGTCTCCCATTAAGACCTGCGGGGGCATCGGGGTTGGGCAGACATAATCCGCCCTTCGAACGCGGCTGCCATGGGCTCAAGCAACCATAGTCTCGCAAGGGATTTCTGATAACACGGGCGAGACAACGGAGTTAGCGCGCCAGGGGTTACTAGGCTCTCCTGCTCCCACAACCAGCATATCTTCCCAGTACTCAGACCTCTGCCATTTGATCTCTTCTGGTCTGGAGTACGGGAATCATAACATTATCACCGGCCAGACAAAAGAAAAAATTTAAATTAACAGGAGTTAATTTTTTCACTTATTCAGTTGGGAGATTTTGTCGGCCTCATGAATCCCGCCGGTATTGGGCCAAATCCTGGCCAGCTTCTAGTTAGTCAGATTCAAGAACTTACTCAGATGGTTCAGGATCTGTCCCTCCGGGTGAGGTCACAGGAAGATCTGTTACGGACTTCCCCGAGGGTCATCCCTGAACCAAAAATGCATCTGCCTGACCGTTTTTCTGGGGATAGAAAACAGTTTTTTAATTTTAAAGAGTCTTGTAAACTTTATTTTCGTTTAAGACCAGTCTCCTCAGGTACGGAGGCTCAGCGGGTTGGAATTATTATTTCTCTGCTTCAGGGGGATCCTCAGACCTGGGCTTTTGGTTTAAAGACAGACGATCCGGCCTTATCGTCTGTAGACGCCTTTTTAAAATCTTTAGGGCTATTGTATGACGACCCTGATAGAGAGGCGTCCGCTGAGAGTCAGTTGCGTGCTCTTAGACAGGGTAGGAATCCCGCAGAGAATTATTGTACGGAGTTTCGCCGTTGGTCGAACGACTGTGGATGGAATGACCCAGCCCTGCGCAGTCAGTTTCGCCTCGGCTTATCTGAATCTATAAAAGACAGTCTCCTTCAGTATCCCGCTCCTGAGACTCTCGATAAACTAATGGAGCTCTCTATTAAGATAGATTGTCGGCTCAGAGAGCGGAGGGCTGAAAAAGGGGCATCTGTCGGGTCTTCTCCTTGTGTGCTTTCCATTCCTGTAGACATGGAGGAGCCTATGCAGATAGGTCTCTCCAAATTGTCTCCTGAAGAAAGAACCAGGAGGCAAAATTCTGGTCTTTGTTTATACTGTGGAGGTAAGGGACATTTTGCCCGTAGTTGTCCGAACAAATCGGGAAACTTCCTGACCAAGTGAGTTGTGAGGGGGTTCACTTTGGTCTGCAGCTCATCTCCTCAAATAATTCACTGTTAGTTCCTGCTAAAGTTTCCTTTGGCAGCCTCTGTTCCTCGGTCTCTGCTTTTGTGTACAGTGGAGCTGCAGGGAACTTTATGGATTTAACATGGGCCAAGACCTTAGGTATTCCTCAGTTAACCTTGGGTAGGTGTGTCACCATGCATGGTTTAGATGGGAGTCCCTTGTCCAATGGGGTTATTTCTCTAGGTACACCTCCTGTTTTACTCTCGGTGGGTGCCCTGCATTCTGAAAAGATTGAGTTTTTCCTTACTCATTGTCCAGCAGTTCCTGTGGTTCTGGGTCACCCTTGGCTGGCCTTTCATAATCCCATCATTGATTGGCAGTCGGGGGAGATCTTACAATGGGGTACCATCTGTAGTAAAGAATGTATTACGCTTCCTATCCGAGTAGCTGCCGCCGTTCCTGCACCCATTCCTGAGGAATATCAGGATTTTGTCGACGTGTTTTCCAAGGGCAATGCGGATATTCTGCCTCCCCATAGGCCTTACGATTGTGCCATTGAGCTAATTCCTGGTGCCACGTTGCCTAAAGGAAGGTTATATGCATTGTCTGGTCCTGAAACTGTGGCCATGAATGAGTATGTGAAAGAAAGCCTTGGGAAAGGTTTTATCAGGCCATCTAAATCCCCATTAAGTGCAGGTTTCTTCTTCGTAGAGAAGAAGGATGGTTCACTCAGACCCTGCATTGACTTTAGAGCTTTGAATAAAATCTCAGTAAAGAATACTTACCCTCTGCCGCTGATCTCTGTCCTCTTTGATCAGCTACGTTCGGCTGTGATTTTTTCCAAAATTGACCTTAGAGGAGCATATAACCTCATCAGAATCAAGTCAGGGGATGAGTGGAAAACGGCATTCAGTACTCAATCAGGCCACTATGAGTATCTGGTTATGCCATTCGGCCTGTCAAACGCTCCGGCAGTTTTCCAGGATCTCATTAATGATGTGCTCCGTGAATTTCTTGGAAGATTCGTTGTAGTCTACTTAGACGATATTTTGATATATTCTGACTCTGAAGAACAACATGTTACCCAGGTGCGTCAGGTGCTAAAGAAATTACGTGAAAATCACCTATATGCCAAACTGGAGAAGTGTGAATTTCATGTCACGGAGGTATCCTTTTTAGGGTACATTATTTCCCCTCGGGGATTCCGTATGGAACCGAAGAAGCTCCAAGCCATCCTTAGTTGGGCGCAACCCACCAATTTAAAAGCAATTCAGCGCTTTTTAGGGTTTGCGAACTACTATAGAAGATTTATTCACTCTTTCTCTGACCTAGTTGCTCCCATTGTGGCACTTACTAAGAAGGGAGCAGATCCTACCAATTGGTCATGTGAAGCTGAGTTATCTTTTCAGGCCTTGAAACAAGCCTTTGTCTCAGCCCCTGTCCTTAGACATCCCAACCCAGAATTGCCTTTCATTGTTGAGGTTGATGCCTCGGAGGTTGGAGTAGGGGCTATCCTTTCTCAGAAGGATCCAGATTCCCTTGAATTACATCCTTGTGCCTTTATGTCCAGGAAATTCTCATCTGCAGAATCCAACTACGATGTTGGTAACCGGGAATTGCTGGCTATTAAATGGGCTTTCGAGGAGTGGAGGCATTGGCTTGAAGGAGCGACCCATACCATTTCAGTTTTGACTGATCACAAAAATCTTCAATACATTGAATCTGCCAAACGACTGAATGCCCGGCAGGCTCGTTGGGCTTTATTTTTTACTCGTTTCAAATTCATTATCACCTTCAGGCCAGGTTCCAAGAATACTAAGGCAGATGCCCTGTCACGCAGTTTTCTTCCAGTTCAAGACAACAGTCCTGTTACTCCCATACTTCCGTCTTCAGTCATTCGGGCAGGCCTCACACAGGATGTATTTACCCAGTTAAAGCTGCTTCAACATCAAGCTCCTGGAAATACTCCTGCTGGTCGTCTTTTTGTCCCTGAGTTTTTGAGAGCTACTGTTTTGGCGGAGTTTCATGATAGCAAGGTTGCCGGGCATCCGGGAATCGCTAAGACTTTGGAATTAGTCTCCCGCTCAGTATGGTGGCCTGGTCTTTCCAAAGACATTAAAGAGTTTGTTTTTTCTTGTCAGGTCTGTGCACAGCATAAAGTTCCCCGTTCTTTGCCTATAGGTCAACTTATGCCCTTGAATGTTCCCCTTAGGCCATGGTCGCATTTCTCCATGGATTTTGTGGTGGACCTCCCTCTGTCAGCCGGATGCCGAGTCATATGGGTGGTAGTGGACCGTTTTAGCAAAATGGCCCATTTCATTGCTCTTCCCCGATTGCCATCTGCCCAGGGATTGGCAGTCTTGTTCCTCCGCCATGTTTTCAGACTCCATGGCTTACCCACTGATATTGTCTCTGACAGGGGTCCACAATTCATTGCACAATTTTGGAAGTCCTTTTGTGCTTCGTTGAAGATGAAATTATCATTAACCTCCGGCTATCATCCCCAATCCAATGGACAGACTGAGCGAGTTAACCAATCTCTTAAACAATATTTGCGTTTGTACTCGGCCAAACTCCAAAATGACTGGTCTGAGTTTCTTCCATTGGCGGAGTTTGCTTATAATAATGCCTGTCATTCCTCCACCAATGTGTCTCCATTTTTTGCAGTTTTTGGTTTTCACCCCAGAGCTAATTCATTTTTTCAACATTCCTCTGTCTCCTCTCTGGCCCTGACCTCTCATCTTAAACTTATTTGGAAAAAAGTGCACCTGGCTCTCAGAAAAGCAGCATTCCAGGAAAAAAGATTTTCTGACAGACTCCGGCGGCCGTGCACTTTTAAAGTAGGAGACAGGGTGTGGTTGTCGACTCGCAACATTAAACTCCGACAAACCTCAGCCAGATTGGGTCCTAGATTTATTGGACCATTTCTCATTATCAAAAAAGTCAATCCAGTTGCTTTCCGGTTACGCTTACCAAAAACTTTACGGATCGGAAATACCTTCCATTGCTCATTACTTAAACCTTATGTTTCGTCCAGTAGATTTCCTCGTAGAATATCTCAGGGGAGATCTCCAGTAAATGTACAGGGTCAGCAGGAGTTCTTGGTGGAGAAGGTTCTCGATTCCAAGTTGTCCCGGGGTCGGCTTTATTTTTTGGTACATTGGAGAGGTTATGGGCCAGAGGAAAGGTCTTGGGTCCTGGATGAGGACCTTCATGCCCCAAGGCTCAAAAGGGCATTTTTTCGAGAATTTCCTCAGAAACCTGGCTTTAGGGGTTCCTTGACCCCTCCTCAAGGGGGGGGTACTGTTAGGCGCCGGGGTCCGCTCGTCGGTGTGGCCCGGCGCCTAGCAACCAGGGACGCCGTGCGCGTTCAGCCGCCGGCTCCCTGGCAACGCTAGACGCCGGGCGCACAGAGCCGCTCTGACCTTAGCAACGGGGACGCCACGTTCTGCCGCGTTCCCCGTTGCTGGGTCTGTCCTAAATTACCTGATTTTGTGCTGGCCGTGCAGCATGCAAGCTGCACGGCATTTCCATTGATTACCCTGTCTGGATCTTGATTGGAGGGTTCCTGAATAAAGGCACCCTCAGGACTTCTTACAGACGCCGGTGATAGCTTCCTGTTTGCCTGTGTCTGCTACAGAGAGTTTCCAGTCCTGCTCAATCCGGTTGTTCCTGTCCTCAGAGATCCTGTACTCGGAAGTTTGCCATCTATTCCTGGAGTCTGACCGAGCACCTTTAACATCCTGTGGTGTTCGTGAGTCGCGGCTCAGCCGTGTGTTGCGGCTTGTCCGCTTACTGTTTATTATTTAGTTAATTTGTGTTCTGGAGCTTTTGCGGAGGATTCCGCTCCCACAGATCCACTCTGGTATCCAGCGGTGCTGGATAGGAGTAACGGATCAGTGGTTCTTTGGTTGTCCTTTTCCCTGGCGGCTAGTCCGCACATACCTTTGGTTAAAGTTAGTTAGCTTGTAACCCCTGGCCTGGTTGCTTAGTCAGAGGGCCCCTTGTTATCACCCTGTCTCGGATTTCCCTTTGTCTCCCATTAAGACCTGCGGGGGCATCGGGGTTGGGCAGACATAATCCGCCCTTCGAACGCGGCTGCCATGGGCTCAAGCAACCATAGTCTCGCAAGGGATTTCTGATAACACGGGCGAGACAACGGAGTTAGGGCGCCAGGGGTTACTAGGCTCTCCTGCTCCCACAACCAGCATATCTTCCCAGTACTCAGACCATAAGATCTCTTCTGGTCTGGAGTACGGGAATCATAACAGGTAGTTCACGGCTGTGGCTACCTCTGTGTCGGCACTCGGCAGTCCGTCCATAATTGTATACCACCTAACCGTGGTTTTTTTTTCTTTCTTCTTCATACGTACATACTACGACATCTCTTTATCAACCAGTCTATATTAGCAGCAGACACAGTACAGTACGGTAGTTCACGGCTGTGGCTACCTCTGTGTCGGCACTCGGCAGTCCGTCCATAATTGTATACCACCTACCCGTGGTTTTTTTTTCTTTCTTCTTTATACATACATACTACTACATCTCTTTATCAACCAGTCTATATTAGCAGCAGACACAGTACAGTACGGTAGTTCACGGCTGTGGCTACCTCTGTGTCGGCACTCGGCAGTCCGTCCATAATTGTATACCACCTACCCGTGGTTTTTTTTTCTTTCTTCTTCATACATACATACTACGACATCTCTTTATCAACCAGTCTATATTAGCAGCAGACACAGTACAGTACGGTAGTTCACGGCTGTGGCTACCTCTGTGTCGGCACTCGGCAGTCCGTCCATAATTGTATACCACCTAACCGTGGTTTTTTTTTCTTTCTTCTTCATACATACATACTACGACATCTCTTTATCAACCAGTCTATATTAGCAGCAGACACAGTACAGTACGGTAGTTCACGGCTGTGGCTACCTCTGTGTCGGCACTCGGCAGTCCGTCCATAATTGTATACTAGTATCCATCCATCTCCATTGTTTACCTGAGGTGCCTTTTAGTTGTGCCTATTAAAATATGGAGAACAAAAATGTTGAGGTTACAAAATTAGGGAAAGATCAAGATCCACTTCCACCTCGTGCTGAAGCTGCTGCCACTAGTCATGGCCGAGACGATGAAATGCCAGCAACGTCGTCTGCCAAGGCCGATGCCCAATGTCATAGTACAGAGCATGTCAAATCCAAAACACCAAATATCAGTAAAAAAAGGACTCCAAAACCTAAAATAAAATTGTCGGAGGAGAAGCGTAAACTTGCCAATATGCCATTTACCACACGGAGTGGCAAGGAACGGCTGAGGCCCTGGCCTATGTTCATGGCTAGTGGTTCAGCTTCACATGAGGATGGAGGCACTCAGCCTCTCGCTAGAAAAATGAAAAGACTCAAGCTGGCAAAAGCAGTAGCACCGCAAAGAACTGTGCGTTCTTCGAAATCCCAAATCCACAAGGAGAGTCCAATTGTGTCGGTTGCGATGCCTGACCTTCCCAACACTGGACGTGAAGAGCATGCGCCTTCCACCATTTACACGCCCCCTGCAAGTGCTGGAAGGAGCACCCGCAGTCCAGTTCCTGATAGTCAGATTGAAGATGTCAGTGTTGAAGTACACCAGGATGAGGAGGATATGGGTGTTGCTGGCGCTGGGGAGGAAATTGACCAGGAGGATTCTGATGGTGAGGTGGTTTGTTTAAGTCAGGCACCCGGGGAGACACCTGTTGTCCGTGGGAGGAATATGGCCGTTGACATGCCTGGTGAAAATACCAAAAAAATCAGCTCTTCAGTGTGGAGGTATTTCAACAGAAAAGCGGACAACAGGTGTCAAGCCGTGTGTTGCCTTTGTCAAGCTGTAATAAGTAGGGGTAAGGACGTTAACCACCTCGGAACATCCTCCCTTATACGTCACCTGCAGCGCATTCATAATAAGTCAGTGACAAGTTCAAAAACTTTGGGTGACAGCGGAAGCAGTCCACTGACCAGTAAATCCCTTCCTCTTGTAACCAAGCTCACGCAAACCACCCCACCAACTCCCTCAGTGTCAATTTCCTCCTTCCCCAGGAATGCCAATAGTCCTGCAGGCAATGTCACTGGCAATTCTGACGAGTCCTCTCCTGCCTGGGATTCCTCCGATGCATCCTTGCGTGTAACGCCTACTGCTGCTGGCGCTGCTGTTGTTGCTGCTGGGAGTCGATGGTCATCCCAGAGGGGAAGTCGTAAGCCCACTTGTACTACTTCCAGTAAGCAATTGACTGTTCAACAGTCCTTTGCGAGGAAGATGAAATATCACAGCAGTCATCCTGCTGCAAAGCGGATAACTGAGGCCTTGACAACTATGTTGGTGTTAGACGTGCGTCCGGTATCCGCCGTTAGTTCACAGGGAACTAGACAATTTATTGAGGCAGTGTGCCCCCGTTACCAAATACCATCTAGGTTCCACTTCTCTAGGCAGGCGATACCGAGAATGTACACGGACGTCAGAAAAAGACTCACCAGTGTCCTAAAAAATGCAGTTGTACCCAATGTCCACTTAACCACGGACATGTGGACAAGTGGAGCAGGGCAGGGTCAGGACTATATGACTGTGACAGCCCACTGGGTAGATGTATGGACTCCCGCCGCAAGAACAGCAGCGGCGGCACCAGTAGCAGCATCTCGCAAACGCCAACTCTTTCCTAGGCAGGCTACGCTTTGTATCACCGCTTTCCAGAATACGCACACAGCTGAAAACCTCTTACGGCAACTGAGGAAGATCATCGCGGAATGGCTTACCCCAATTGGACTCTCCTGTGGATTTGTGGCATCGGACAACGCCAGCAATATTGTGTGTGCATTAAATATGGGCAAATTCCAGCACGTCCCATGTTTTGCACATACCTTGAATTTGGTGGTGCAGAATTATTTAAAAAACGACAGGGGCGTGCAAGAGATGCTGTCGGTGGCCAGAAAAATTGCGGGACACTTTCGGCGTACAGGCACCACGTACAGAAGACTGGAGCACCACCAAAAACTACTGAACCTGCCCTGCCATCATCTGAAGCAAGAAGTGGTAACGAGGTGGAATTCAACCCTCTATATGCTTCAGAGGTTGGAGGAGCAGCAAAAGGCCATTCAAGCCTATACAATTGAGCACGATATAGTAGGTGGAATGCACCTGTCTCAAGCGCAGTGGAGAATGATTTCAACGTTGTGCAAGGTTCTGATGCCCTTTGAACTTGCCACACGTGAAGTCAGTTCAGACACTGCCAGCCTGAGTCAGGTCATTCCCCTCATCAGGCTTTTGCAGAAGAAGCTGGAGACATTGAAGGAGGAGCTAACACGGAGCGATTCCGCTAGGCATGTGGGACTTGTGGATGGAGCCCTTAATTCGCTTAACAAGGATTCACGGGTGGTCAATCTGTTGAAATCAGAGCACTACATTTTGGCCACCGTGCTCGATCCTAGATTTAAAGCCTACCTTGGATCTCTCTTTCCGGCAGACACAAGTCTGCTGGGGTTGAAAGACCTGCTGGTGAGAAAATTGTCAAGTCAAGCGGAACGCGACCTGTCAACATCTCCTCCTTCACATTCTCCCGCAACTGGGGGTGCGAGGAAAAGGCTCAGAATTCCGAGCCCACCCGCTGGCGGTGATGCAGGGCAGTCTGGAGCGACTGCTGATGCTGACATCTGGTCCGGACTGAAGGACCTGACAACGATTACGGACATGTCGTCTACTGTCACTGCATATGATTCTCTCACCATTGAAAGAATGGTGGAGGATTATATGAGTGACCGCATCCAAGTAGGCACGTCACACAGTCCATACTTATACTGGCAGGAAAAAGAGGCAATTGGGAGGCCATTGCACAAACTGGCTTTATTCTACCTAAGTTGCCCTCCCACAAGTGTGTACTCCGAAAGAGTGTTTAGTGCCGCCGCTCACCTTGTCAGCAATCGGCGTACGAGGTTACATCCAGAAAATGTGGAGAAGATGATGTTCATTAAAATGAATTATAATCAATTCCTCCGCGGAGACATTGACCAGCAGCAATTGCCTCCACAAAGTACACAGGGAGCTGAGATGGTGGATTCCAGTGGGGACGAATTGATAATCTGTGAGTAGGGGGATGTACACGGTGATATATCGGAGGGTGATGATGAGGTGGACATCTTGCCTCTGTAGAGCCAGTTTGTGCAAGGAGAGATTAATTGCTTCTTTTTTGGGGGGGGTCCAAACCAACCCGTCATATCAGTCACAGTCGTGTGGCAGACCCTGTCACTGAAATGATGGGTTGGTTAAAGTGTGCATGTCCTGTTTTGTTTATACAACATAAGGGTAGGTGGGAGGGCCCAAGGACAATTCCATCTTGCACCTCTTTTTTCTTTTATTTTTCTTTGCGTCATGTGCTGTTTGGGGAGGGTTTTTTGGAAGGGACATCCTGCGTGACACTGCAGTGCCACTCCTAAATGGGCCCGGTGTTTGTGTCGGCCACTAGGGTCGCTAATCTTACTCACACAGTCAGCTACCTCATTGCGCCTCTTTTTTTCTTTGCGTCATGTGCTGATTGGGGAGGGTTTTTTGGAAGGGACATCCTGCGTGACACTGCAGTGCCACTCCTAAATGGGCCCGGTGTTTGTGTCGGCCACTAGGGTCGCTAATCTTACTCACACAGTCAGCTACCTCATTGCGCCTCTTTTTTTCTTTGCGTCATGTGCTGATTGGGGAGGGTTTTTTGGAAGGGACATCCTGCGTGACACTGCAGTGCCACTCCTAAATGGGCCCGGTGTTTGTGTCGGCCACTAGGGTCGCTAATCTTACTCACACAGTCAGCTACCTCATTGCGCCTCTTTTTTTCTTTGCGTCATGTGCTGATTGGGGAGGGTTTTTTGGAAGGGACATCCTGCGTGACACTGCAGTGCCACTCCTAAATGGGCCCGGTGTTTGTGTCGGCCACTAGGGTCGCTAATCTTACTCACACAGTCAGCTACCTCATTGCGCCTCTTTTTTTCTTTGCGTCATGTGCTGATTGGGGAGGGTTTTTTGGAAGGGACATCCTGCGTGACACTGCAGTGCCACTCCTAAATGGGCCCGGTGTTTGTGTCGGCCACTAGGGTCGCTAATCTTACTCACACAGTCAGCTACCTCATTGCGCCTCTTTTTTTCTTTGCGTCATGTGCTGATTGGGGAGGGTTTTTTGGAAGGGACATCCTGCGTGACACTGCAGTGCCACTCCTAAATGGGCCCGATGTTTGTGTCGGCCACTAGGGTCGCTAATCTTACTCACACAGTCAGCTACCTCATTGCGCCTCTTTTTTTCTTTGCGTCATGTGCTGATTGGGGAGGGTTTTTTGGAAGGGACATCCTGCGTGACACTGCAGTGCCACTCCTAAATGAGCCCGGTGTTTGTGTCGGCCACTAGGGTCGCTAATCTTACTCACACAGTCAGCTACCTCATTGCGCCTCTTTTTTTCTTTGCGTCATGTGCTGATTGGGGAGGGTTTTTTGGAAGGGACATCCTGCGTGACACTGCAGTGCCACTCCTAAATGGGCCCGGTGTTTGTGTCGGCCACTAGGGTCGCTTATCTTACTCACATAGTCAGCTACCTCATTGCGCCTCTTTTTTTCTTTGCGTCATGTGCTGATTGGGGAGGGTTTTTTGGAAGGGACATCCTGTGTGACACTGCAGTGCCACTCCTAGATGGGCCAGGTGTTTGTGTCGGCCACTAGTGTCGCTTAGCTTAGTCATCCAGCGACCTTGGTGCAAATTTTAGGACTAAAAATAATATTGTGAGGTGTGAGGTATTCAGAATAGACTGAAAATGAGTGGAAATTATGGTTTTTGAGGTTAATAATAATATGGGATCAAAATGACCCCCAAATTCTATGATTTAAGCTGTTTTTTAGTGTTTTTTAAAAAAAACACCCGAATCCAAAACACACCCGAATCCGACAAAAAAAATTCGGTGAGGTTTTGCCAAAACGCGGTCGAACCCAAAACACGGCCGCGGAACCGAACCCAAAACCAAAACACAAAACCCGAAAAATTTCAGGCGCTCATCTCTACCCACAATGTGCATATTTGCAGAGCAACAAGCTACAGGGAGCCTTCCACCCCCCCCCCTTCCCCATGGGAAGGGGGGGGGGGTTGTTTGGGTTGGCTGGACATTCCCCAAAAAAGTGACTGTCCTGCAAAAATTGGGATAGTTGGGAGGTATGTTCAAATACATTTATTGTTTTGCATGCAGGGTAAATACTGGCTTCTTTGACATTTAGCCACAAATGCTGCACAGCTGAATTACAGTATTACACTGCAATTAACAGTTATGCTAGGACATTCCCCCTCCCAAATCTACCTCTCTCTGCATGTTACATCTGTCCCACAGTGGCGTGCGGTGAGGTCAGTGGCTAGTGAGGCACTACAGCCATAATGTCCGCCGAATCCTGCCGATGACCCTTAGCCAATGCCCGCTACTGCCTCTGAGCCGATACCCGCTGCCACCGCCAATGGCTTACAAACTCGCCCACAATCAACTGACCCAGCCCTCCACCACTAATTTCTATCTCAGTCCGATGCCGCCAATGCCCGCTGCCTGCCTGCTCATTGTTCTCGTTATATATTATAAATTTTTAAAGAAAAAAAAATGAGTGTTTGGGACTGGGAAGGGTGAGGGAGGAGGACATGAATGCAATTTTGTTGTCCAGGGCTTCCATTAACTTAAAGGAGAAGGGTCTGAATGGGTTAAAAAAAAATGCGTGAGGTCCCCCCTCCTTAGTATAACCAGCCTCGGGCTCTTTGAGCCGGTCCTGGTTATTTAAATACTGGGGGAAAAATTGGACAGGGGTTCCCCGTATTTAGACAACTAGCACCGGGCTCTTAGACCGGTCCAGGTTCCAAAAATACGTGGGACAATAGATGTAGGGGTCCCCCATATTTTTAAAACCAGCACCGGGCTCCACTAGCCAGAGAGATAATGCCACAGCCAGGGGACACTTTTATGTAGGTCCCTGCGGCCCTGGCATTACCCCTCCAACTAGTCACCCCTGGCCGGGGTTCCCTGGAGGAGTGGGGACCCCTTAAATCAAGAGGTTCCTCCCCTCGAGGCACCCAAGGGCCAGGGGTGAAGCCCGAGGCTGTCCCCAGCACCCCTGGGTGGTGGGTGCCGGGCTGATAGCCATGTGTGTAAAAAAAGAATATTGTTTTTTCGTTGTGGAACTACAAGGCCCAGCAAGCCTCCCCCGCTTGCTGGTACTTGGAGAACCTCAAGTACCAGCAGGCGGGGAAATAACGGGCTTGCTGGTACCTGTAGTTCTACAACAACAAAAAATACCCAAATAAAAACACAAACACACACAGCGTGACAGTAAAATTATTGAGACAGGCTGTAGCATGTGGGTGCATGCAACCCTATAAAAGTGATGGATTGGGTGACTATTACAATACCCACTGTTGCTGTCTGAAAAATGATGGATTTATAGATTGCTCTGCCGAGACATGTTTTTTTCTAAAATGCACCACAGGTATGGATGGATAGTATACTTGACGACACAGAGGTAGGTAGAGCAGTGGCCTACTGTACCGTAATGCTATATATTATATTATTTATTATTATTATTATTATTATCCTTTATTTATATGGCGCCACAAGGGTTCCGCAGTGCCCAATTACAGAGTACATAAACAAATAATCAAACAGGAAAACAGCAACTTACAGTTGACGACAATATAGGACAAGTACAGGGTAAATAAACATAGCTACATCAGCAGATGACACTGGAATAAGTATCAGGTGGCAGAAGACTGCTGGATTTGGTGCAGCTGAAGATTATTAAAGTAAGAAAAGAGTAAGCACATGAGGGAAGAGGGCCCTGCTCGTGAGAGCTTACATTCTAAAAGGGAGGGGTAGACAGACAGGGGTGAGACAGATGGGGTACATAGAGAGCATGGAACAGAGGTTTAGGATGAGATTTGGCTGGGTTTGGTGAAGAAGTGGGTCTTGAGAGCCCGTTTGAAGTTTTGTAGAGAGGTGGAGAGTCTGAGGGGGAGAGGTAGGGAATTCCAGAGAAGTGGTGCAGCACGTGAAAAATCTTGGAGGTAGGAGTGGGAGGAAGTAATCCGTAGGCAGGAGAGTCGGTGTGCATTAGCAGAGCGAAGAGGACGGGTGGGAGTGTAAAGCGAGATAAGATCAGAGATGTAGATGGGAGAGGAGTGGGTGAGGGCTTTGTAAGCAAGTGTGAGAAGCTTGAAATGGATTCTGAAAGGGAAGGGGAGCCAGTGAAGGACTAGTAAGAGAGGAGAGGTGGACGTAGTGCGTTTGGTGAGGAAAATGAGCCGGGCAGCAGCATTGAGGATAGATTGGAGTGGAGAGAGGTATTTGTCAGGAATGCCAGTCAGGAAGAGATTACAGCAGTCCAGTCTGGAGATGACCAGTGGATAAGAGTCTTAGTAGCATCCTGGGTCAGAAAAAGTCTGATCCTGGAAATATTTTTTAGATGAAAACGGCAGGTTTGTGAGAGGTGCTGAATGTGTGGTTTGAAGGAGAGGGAGGAGTCAAGGATTACTCCAAGACAGCGCGCTTGGGGGGTAGAGGAGATAGTAGTGCCATCAATAGATAATGAGATTGTAGGAGGTGAGATTATGCGGGAGGGAGGGAAGATGATCAGCTCGGTCTTAGACATGTTAAGTTTAAGAAAGCGCTGGGACATCCAGGAAGAGATAGCAGAGAGACAGTTGGAGATACGAGTGAGGAGAGTAGGGGAGAGGTCTGGAGAGGAAAGATAGATTTGAGTGTCATCAGCATAGAGATGATATTGGAAACCAAAAGAACTAATGAGCTTACCTAGTGAGGACGTATAGAGAGAGAAGAGAAGAGGACCAAGGACAGAACCTTGGGGTACCCCTACAGTTAGTGGAAGTGAGGGGGAGGTGGAGTCATGAGAGGAGACAGAGAATGAACGGTCAGAAAGGTAGGACGACAACCAAGAGAGGGCAGTGTTACGCAGACCAATGGAGTGAAGGATTTGCAGTAGGAGAGGATGGTCCACAGTGTCAAAAGCAGCAGAGAGATCAAGTAGAATAAGTAGAGAATAGTGTCCCTTAGATTTAGCAGCATGGAGGTCATTGCATACTTTTGTAAGGGCAGTTTCAGTGGAGTGGAGAGGATGGAAGCCAGACTGGAATGGGTCAAGCAGTGAGTGTGAGGAAAGAAAGGAAGTAAGGCGGTTGTAGACAATACGCTCAAGGAGTTTGGAGGCAAAAGGGAGGAGAGAGATGGGTCGGTAGTTGGAGAGAGTGTTTGGATCAAGGGTAGGTTTTTTAAGAATAGGAGAGATGAGAGCGTGCTTGAAGGCAGAGGGGACAGTGCCTGATGAGAGGGAGAGATTGAGAAGGTGGGAAAGATGGGAACAAGCAGAAGAAGAGAGGTGGCAAAGGAGGCGGGAGGGGATAGGGTCAAGTGGGGAGGTGGTGAGGGGACAGGAACGAATGAGGGCCATGACTTCCTCTCCAGATGCATGGGAGAAAGATGACAGAGTTGGTGCGAGGGATGGGGAGGGTTGGTAAGGGATGGGAGAAGGCTGGTTACTGATAGTCTGGTGTGATGTGATGTCCTGACGTATGGAGTCAATTTTGGATGTGAAGTAAGTGGCAAAGTCAAGAGCAGAGAGTGAGGAAGGGAGACGAGGTGGAGGTGGGCAGAGGAGTGAGTTGAGAGTGGCAAAGAGGCGCCGGGGGTTGGAAGACTGGGAGGAGATGAGGTTCTTGAAGTATGACTGTTTAGCAAGAGAAAGGGCAGCACTGAAGGATGAGAGCATAAGTTTGAAATGGAGGAAGTCTGCCCTAGAGCGTGATTTCCTCCAGTGTCGCTCAGCAGTATATGAGCATTTTTGCAGATATCTGGTGCATTTGGTGTGCCAGGGTTGAGGTGTTAATTTGCAAGGGTGAATAGTGGTTGGTGGAGCAACAGAGTCAAGAGCAGAAGTAAGGGAAGCATTGTATGTGGAAGTGGCTTGTTCAGGGCATGAGAGAGAGAGAATAGGAGAGAGAAGTGAGTCAAACAGGGAGGAAAGGAATGTGGTGTCAATAGCTTCAATGTTACGCTTAGTGATGGTAGCCTTAGGAGGTAGAGATGGGGAAGTCGAGAGAGATAGGTTGAAGGAGAGCAGGTGGTGGTCAGAGAGGGGAAATGGGGAGTTGGAAAAATCAGAAATATCACAGCGGTGAGTGAAGACCAGATCCAGTGAGCTCCCATTCACATGGGAGGGTGAGGAGGTCCACTGGGAGAGACCAAGTGAAGAGGTGAGGTTAAGGAGTTTAGAGGCAGGGGATTGTGTGGGGATGTCAATAGGGATGTTGAAATTGCCTAGGATAATGGTGGGAATGTCAGAAGAGAGGAAGTGAGGAAGCCAGGAAGCAAAGTTGTCGATGAATTTGGAAGCAGTGCCAGGGGGGCGGTAAATGACAGCTACTCTAAGATGGACTGGTTGGAAGAGGCATATGGCGTGGACCTCAAATGTAGAGAATATAAGGGATGGTTCTGGTGGTATGAGTTGGTAGGAGTAACTAGAAGGTAAAAGGACCCCAACACCACCCCCATGGCGACCCCCAGGTCGGGGTGTGTGTGTGAATGTAAGGCCCCCAGCAGAGAGAGCAGCAGCAGAAGTAGTGTCAGAGGGCGTAATCCAAGTTTCAGTAATGGCTAGTAGGTGTAGGGAGTTGGAAAATAAAAGGTCATGAGTGGGGACCAGTTTGTTACAAACAGATCTGGCATTCCAGAGGGCACAGGATAGGGGGTATGAGTTTGTGGGAGAGATGTGAATTAGATTTTCAGGGTTGCTGTAGCGATTAGGTGGGATTAACTTTGAGGGCAGGGATGATGAGAGAGTAGTGATGGTACGGGTGCCTGAGCTAGGAGGGGAAACTGCAGGAGGTGGGCAGGGAGGGAGGTCAGTGTGATGTGGATGGGGGTGTGGGGAGGTGACAGGGAAGGGAGAGAGGGAGCAGGGCTGAGTTGTGGGGTAGCAGGACCATGGGGCAGAGGTGAATGAAAGTGGGGTAACAGGAAAGGTGGGGGAAGGAAACAGAGGGATGGAGGGGAGACAGAGGAGGGGAGAGAGGAGGAGGTGGAGGAGACTAGTGGGGGAAGGATAAAGATACATTATTAGGTAGACACTGAGTGATGTGGGGAGTATAAGAAAACCTTGACATAGTGTTAAGTAGGTAAATAGGTTGAAGTAGTGGAAGTAGGAGAGGAGACTGTAAGGCAATCCGAGCAGAAGAATTGCAGAAATGCAGGTGAGAAAAGCAGTGTAGGCTCAAGGGGTGTAGATTTAGTATGAAATGAGTCAAAAGCGTAGATAAAGTGGGTGCAGAAATGTATTTGGAGTGTAAGAAATGAAAGGATTGTGAGAGGTTTAAGAAGCAATGGTAATTATGTTAGATGTTTTAAGTGTTTGCAGGTAAAATTGCATTGGTGCAGCTGTGCTTAAAAAACAAAATTACAATAATACAGATACAGGCATTTGTAGGTGAAATGGATGGTTTATGAAATGTCCAAGTAAGGTAGTTCTGTGCTATGTAATCAGATGCAACAATCAGGAGGTGAGTGATCTGAGGAGTAAGTGACTCACATTTGTTATTAGTTCTTCAGTTTTCTTTGTTTTATTAGATTGGTGTGCTTCTGTTTTCCTTCTTTTTCACTTCGATTGAACGCTGATTGAACACTGCTGTTATGTGTCAATTTTATCACGCTTTGATAAAAATGCACGCTTAGATCAATAAATGCACAGCCAAATG
The DNA here is from genome assembly GCF_028390025.1 of Pseudophryne corroboree. Lineage (NCBI taxonomy): Eukaryota > Metazoa > Chordata > Amphibia > Anura > Myobatrachidae > Pseudophryne > Pseudophryne corroboree. The sequence goes on from NW_026968677.1 coordinate 76,784, forward strand.
GCTTTGCACAGCCTACACCATTGGACTTAAGTAGAAGACTATTACAAGTGAAACCAATAATTGAAATCTGTAACCACAACCCACCCCCTCAAATGCCAGGCAATAAATTACCTTAAAAACAACAACCAGGCATTCCACAAAGATTAAACTGGGTCTATATCATTCAAAACTTTAAAAAAGTACTTCAAAATCACATACTATGCAATAATGTTTCAAT
>NW_026968678.1:0-77000 GCF_028390025.1 Pseudophryne corroboree
AGTGTCCAGGGCCTGATGATAGGAGTGGTAGGTGGTCTTATATCTGAGGATTCTGAGATTTACGCCACTGACATTCTACTTTACGTGACAGTTTTTGTAGGTGTCTTGTTGATTTAGCGTTCCATGGTTGGCATCTAAGCCTATGTAGCCACTTCATCAAGAGTGTGATGGGTAGCTGGAGCCTCTCTAGGGTCCTGTGCAGGTGTGATACAGCAGTGTCAGGTGTGGTAAATGTAGGGATTGGTGAGAGCAGTTGTTGCAGAGAAGTGGAAAGTTGTTGAAAATGTATATTGTTAGTATTTCTGCGGGTTAGAGGAGGCTTGCTAGGTTTTTGTGCCATAGAATTTAGAGTAATAGAAGAGATTGTGAAGGTGATCAGGATGTGATCAGAGAAAGGGAAAGGAGTGTTAATGAATTCAGAAACTGAGCAGAGCCTGGTGAACACAAGATCAAGGCAGTGGCCCTCCTGGTGAGTAGAGGTGTCAGACCATTGGGTGAGGCCAAGAGAGGAGGTTAGAGAGAGGAGTTTGGAGGCATGAACAGATTGTGGACAGTCAAGAGCTATATTGAAATTGCCCATAATGATGGTGGAGATGTCAGAGGATAAGATGTATGGGAGCCAGGCAGAAAATTCTTCTAGAAATTGTTGTTTGGGTTGCCCAGGAGGGCGATAGATAGCTGCAACATGCAGAGAGAGGGGGGGGGGGGGGGGGTAGGGGGAATCCTGATAGAGTGAACTTCAAATTATGTGAATGCGAGTGATGGAACCTGAGGTAGAACAGTGTATGTGAAAGATTGGGACAGTAATATTCCAACCCCACCACCTTTACTATTACCAGGCCTGGGGGGGGGGGGGGGTGAAGTGGAAACCACCGTGTGACAGTGCTGCAGGGGAGGCCGTGTCTGATTGTGTGAGCCAGGTTTCTGTTATAGCCAGCAGATAAAAGTTGTGATATATGAAGAGGTTATGGATGGATGGTAATTTGTTAGAAACAGAGCGTGCATTCCATAAGCCACATTTTAGTGACTTGGAGGGGGATGGGAGACACGTGATATTTATGAGGTTAGATAGATTTCTATGTTGTTTTGAGATAGATGAGTGTGAGAGGGACAGGTGGTTGGGGCCTGTATTTGGTGATATGGCACCAGCTAATAAAAGCAGAAGAGTGAGATAAATATTGGTGGATGTCTGTGAGTGTTTATTCTGGTGGCCAATTGTGGTTGTCAAAGTACTTGCAGAGAAGTAAGTATAAAGCTCATGAGTGGTTAGAAGAGGAGAGTGGAGAATAGAAGCTGTAATGTGAACAGAGGGGTGAGTTTTAGGGTGAGTGGAGAAGGTGTTAAATTTAGTGAGAATTCCATGAATTGAAATAAGAAATAGTAGTTTGATGAACATGCTGTGGTCGTTTGTGAGATAATATTGGGTTAAGTGGTGTAGGAATAAGTTGTTTAAGTAAGTTACCGTTCCTTGATGGTGCTCAATGTTTGTTCAGCTGTTTTTTTTAACTGTTCGGAGACTGCTGGGAATGGGGCATTATACAGTAACAGCGGGGGACTTGTCTGGGTGATGACTGGAGAGGTGACTGCTGGGAATTGGGAATGGGGCATTATACAGTAACACCAGGGGATGTGTCTGGGTGATTACTGGAGAGGTGACTGCTGGGAATGGGACATTATACAGTAACACCGGGGGATGTGTCTGGGTGATGACTGGAGAGTTGACTGCTGGGAATGGGACATTATACAGTAACACGAGGGACGTGTCTGGGTGGTGACTGCTGGGAATGGGACATTATACAGTAACACCGGGGGATGTGTCTGGGTGATGACTGGAGAGGTGACTGCTGGGAATGGGGCATTATACAGTAACACCGGGGGATGTGTTTGGGTGATGACTGGAGAGTTGACTGCCGTGAATGGGTCATTATACAGTAACACCGGGGAAAGTGTCTGAGTGATGACTGGAGAGTAGACTGCCGGGAACGGGACATTATACAGTAACACCATGTGTCTGGGTGATGACTGTATCACTGTTTGTGTCAGGTTCCTATAAGGTGTCAAGATGTCACTGTCTATGTCTCCATGCAGAAGGGGGAGTATATAGAGGAACACAGCGGTCTGTACAAGGACGTGATGATGGAGAATCACCGGCCCCTCACATCACTGGGTAAGAGGAGACTGTCATGTATTGTACAGGGCAGAGCAGGGATGGGGGCCCCTATATACACACATCACCTGATAATCACATATATACACTGTACTCAGTCACTGTGTGTCTCCTACAGATTGGCCCAGTAACAGAGATACCCCAGAGAGATGTCCCCGTCCTCTGTATTCCCAGGACTGTACAGAGGAGAATCACAGGATCCCACAGGAGGATCAGGTAGGTGGGATTTAGGGTATCCCCAATATACCAAAGTGACTGTCACTATATGATCTGTAGAGGAGCTGTGTGTCTTATACACTGATATTATACTGTTTTACCTCTGTTTAATCTAACACTATGCAAATGCCATTGTATTATTTTTTGGGTTATTTAGGAAGAACGTCTGTCTGATATAAAGTCAGAAGATATAGAGGGAGAAGAAGAGACGTATGTGACTGATATGAAGGCAGAAGATATAGAGGGAGAAGAAGAGACGTATGTGACTGATATAAAGGCAGAAGATACAGAGGGAGAAGAAGAGACGTATGTGACTGATATAAAGGCAGAAGATATAGAGGGAGAAGAAGAGACGTATGTGACTGATATAAAGGCAGAAGATATAGAGGGAGAAGAAGAGACGTATGTGACTGATATGAAGGCAGAAGATATAGAGGGAGAAGAAGAGACGTATGTGACTGATATAAAGGCAGAAGATATAGATGGAGAAGAAGAGACGTATATGACTGATATGAAGGCAGAAGATGTAGTGGGAGAAGAAGAGACGTATGTGAGGGGTGATCAGCAGTGTAAGGAGGAGGAGATCCCTACAGATATCAGCACAGGTGAGTAATAAACACTTAATACAGAAGTCACATATTCTCATTGCTCACTCACTACAGCAATCTCTTATCCTACACCCTCCTCCGCCATCAGCCCTGTTCTCAGTTGGGTGTTTCTAACACAAGGCTATCCATGACAAATATCACATGTAGAGAGTTATTACACACAACACTATAATGTTATTAAAAGTAACAAGCAGAAGTTTATTATTAGTGATTATATATAAATGTGTATATATGTATGTATATAATATAATTAGTATTGTTTTTTGTGGAGTGCCTAATTTATGTTAGATGATGCAGGTATGAAATATTTCCTACTATGCAGTAGACCTGAGCTCACCAAATACAATTCGTATAAGATTCAGAAATGAAATGAAATTTGAATCTAGAACTTCAAGTAAAACAGATTAAAAGCTTATCACAAGTACATATCTGTATAATCATAAGACAAGCGTTTTGCACTTGTTGTCACCCTTGCATGGGCGGGCTTGTTCTTAACCACTCCAATTCACTCTAAATCCAAATTGCGTGTCACCCAATGCGTTTCATCAATAGTGACTTCTTCAGGGGTGTTTTCTGTTAAAGGCTTTATCCTCAAATATCAATTGTGTAGACTTGAAATAATTGTGTAACCTTCAGACGGTAATTGTGGACTTGTTCATGATGAACACATTCCTAATTACTTGTGAATAATAGTTCCTGCTCTGTGCAGTTCTGAGGTTATGACTTTAGGGAATGTAATGGTCAGATCCAATATTGCTCAATCTAAGGTCTCCCAGTAGCCTTACTACATACATAAATGTGTCTTGCACTCACTCTATTAACTAACAATAATAAACAGTGGAGTTTTAGTTCATGTATTGCTCAGTGCATTTAAGCCTGCAGCCCCCGACAAGGGACCTCACTATACTGCAGGTCCTACTCTATTGCTCAAAATAATAACCATAAAAACAGCAATCACATTAGTGTTAAACTTTAGGTATGCTCTCAGCGGTGGAACAGTGGCTGAAAGGCTTGAATTGTTTTTTAGAGCACCAGTCTGACGTGCCACCACATCTCACGTGGCACTCCTATTCACCAGATCTGGGACTGTGGTACTGTTTGGCTGGGTCCGGCATTGTTTTGTTGGTGCAGTTCCTGATGCGTTTGGAACGATTGGTGGTTGCTGGGCGCCTTAAATTCCTGTTATCCCGATTTCGCCCACTGTTCTGCCGCTGAGATTCTTGGTGTCCATGCTTCTTCCACTGTAGATGGATACTACTCACTGTCTACGAGGGATCACCAACAAACAAATGCCGCCACCTCCTCCAGGCTATGGCCATGGTCTCGGCCAAAACCAATGGCTCCCCTTTGCCAGTTGCATCATGTGCACGACCCATGGTTCCATCTAAAAAAGAAACAATATCTCAACAAATTTGCATTGTATCAATACCTCAGACATCCACAATGATCATCCAGTAGTTTTAGTGTCACCATCTACACGCATGTGCACGTCCCGTGTCGTTGAACTTTATTTATTTATATCTGTTTTAAAGCCGCGCTCACATCCTCCATGAAAAGCTTCCACCAGGGTGTCATCCAAGGAGCCCCAAACAGTGGTGACCAAATGTAGAGAAGAGTGAAGGAGCACTCACCAGATTTCAAATGCACAGTCACTTTATTGCATACTTGCTAAATCCCGGCCTGACAATAGGGAAGCAGCTTGGGTTATCAGCCTCTGATACACGTGTCCTTTCTAATCCACAAGGTACAGACCAGCTCTCAGATTTCAGCTCCTCACTCTCCAAATTGCTAAGTGGGAACAATAATTCATAATTGTCTTGTCAGCTGAATATGCTGGTCAGCCTGGGGCATGATGCCACCCTCGACTGGTGGTCAGGAAGTAGGACAATAATACCCCATCCATGGTTATCTCCTCTTGGACACAGTCCTCATAGATCCTCCTGCCAGCTGGTTAATAGGTGTCCATCTTCCATATCAGTAAATGGGAAGGTGTAGTTGTGCAATACCCACTGATTGCCACCAAATGTGACGGTCCTAGGTCTATGTATGTGCCAAACTGGCACCCTGGTTGCTTCTCCAAGTCCTACAGATCACACAGGACACACAAGAGCAAAGATACAAATAATACCTCTATTTTCTGCTGCGGGGTACACTGGGCTCCACAAGGAATAACATTGGGGTGTAGAGTAGGATCTTGATCCGAGGCACCAACAGGCTCAAAGCTTTGACATTCTTCCCAAGATGCTCAGCGCCGCCTCCTATATCCCCCCCGCCTCCGTGCACAGGAGCTCAGTTTGTAAGTTGGTGCCTGCAGTGCAGGCAGCTAACAGGTAGGGCTGCTCCAGCAGTCCGGATTATAAGCGTTTATTTGAAGAAAGAAGAACTTTGAAGACCTCAGGGGATGCAGCAGTGTTGAATGTCAGTCAGACATCCCCTGCTGCAGCTCCATCACTCCACCAGCGGCGCTGTATACTCCCATGCCCTGGTTGCCGGGTAACTACAGCAGAGACTCCGGTGTTCTTCTCTAGTCACACACACTCACCGCTGCCCTCCGGGATCGCGTGGCCGCTGGTAGAAGGGGAGGTAAGGGGTCTCTTCGGCCCGCTGTAATCGCTATCCGGCGCGGCCGTGGGAGGGGGGCTGCGCGCGCTGGTGTGGACACTTTTAGGGGCGGGCGCTCCACTAATCACCGGGACACAGGGCACAGGTGGGGGTTTTTCTCCTATAAAAATCCAGTTTTTAACAGTCCACAGTGCCCGGTGGGGATGTCAGCAGGGGGATAAGGCCTAACCTGCAGCCCCTCCCCCAGCCCCAGGGCGCCATTTGGGTAAATGTTCCTGCCCTGGAGCTGCATACAGTGATCGCGCCGAGCAGGAAAAATTGTGGGTCCCGGGGACCCCTCACTTTAAAAAATTGGGGTCTTACGTCACAGTTTCTGGGTCCGATAGCAGTGTATGCTTTTGAGCTCCCCTTATGCCTCTCCACATAGCATTAGACCACCCAACATGGTTGATAGCAGTTATGGCAGTATTGGGAGGCAAGTAGGGGGTTAGGTGCAGGTAGTGCTGTAGGCAGTGTTAGGGGTAGGGAGGCATCAGTACCCAGGATTCGGTGCTTCCTGCTCCCCGTCAACTTTTAAGATCAGCTTCTCCGTGTCCTTCTTGAAGCCCTACCGCTATAACACGAGGTGTGTGCGTATGCTGGGCACTGTCTGAGTATGGGGTTGGTGAGTATGCTGGGCACAGTCTGAGTATGGGGTTGGTGAGTATGCTGGGCACTGTCTGAGTATGGGGTTGGTGAGTATGCTGGGCACTGTTTGAGTATGGGGTTGGTGAGTATGCTGGGCACAGTCTGAGTATGGGGTTGGTGAGTATGCTGGGCACAGTCTGAGTATGGGGTTGGTGAGTATGCTGGGCACAGTCTGAGTATGGGGTTGGTGAGTATGCTGGGTACAGTCTGAGTATGGGGTTGGTGAGTATGCTGGGCACAGTCTGAGTATGGGGTTGGTGAGTATGCTGGGCACAGTCTGAGTATGGGGTTGGTGAGTATGCTGGGCACTGTCTGAGTATGGGGTTGGTGAGTATGCTGGGCACTGTCTGAGTATGGGGTTGGTGAGTATGCTGGGCACAGTCCGAGTATGGGGTTGGTGAGTATGCTGGGCACTGTATGAGTATGGGGTTGGTGAGTATGCTGGGCACTGTGTGAGTATGGGGTTGGTGAGTATGCTGGGCACAGTCTGAGTATGGGGTTGGTGAGTATGCTGGGCACTGTCTGAGTATGGGGTTGGTGAGTATGCTGAGCACTGTTTGAGTATGGGGTTGGTGAGTATGCTGGGCACAGTCTGAGTATGGGGTTGGTGAGTATGCTGGGCACAGTCTGAGTATGGGGTTGGTGAGTATGCTGGGCACTGTATGAGTATGGGGTTGGTGAGTATGCTGGGCACTGTTTGAGTATGGGGTTGGTGAGTATGCTGGGCACAGTCTGAGTATGGGGTTGGTGAGTATGCTGGGCACTGTATGAGTATGGGGTTGGTGAGTATGCTGGGCACTGTCTGAGTATGGGGTTGGTGAGTATGCTGGGCACTGAGTATGGGGTTGGTGAGTATGCTGGGCACTGTATGAGTATGGGGTTGGTGAGTATGCTGGGCACAGTCTGAGTATGGGGTTGGTGAGTATGCTGGGCACAGTCTGAGTATGGGGTTGGTGAGTATGCTGGGTACAGTCTGAGTATGGGGTTGGTGAGTATGCTGGGCACAGTCTGAGTATGGGGTTGGTGAGTATGCTGGGCACAGTCTGAGTATGGGGTTGGTGAGTATGCTGGGCACTGTTTGAGTATGGGGTTGGTGAGTATGCTGGGCACTGAGTATGGGGTTGGTGAGTATGCTGGGCACTGTATGAGTATGGGGTTGGTGAGTATGCTGGGCACAGTCTGAGTATGGGGTTGGTGAGTATGCTGGGCACAGTCTGAGCATGGGGTTGGTGAGTATGCTGGGCACTGTCTGAGTATGGGGTTGGTGAGTATGCTGGGCACTGTCTGAGTATGGGGTTGGTGAGTATGCTGGGCACTGAGTATGGGGTTGGTGAGTATGCTGGGCACTGTCTGAGTATGGGGTTGGTGAGTATGCTGGGCACAGTCTGAGTATGGGGTTGGTGAGTATGCTGGGCACTGTCTGAGTATGGGGTTGGTGAGTATGCTGGGCACTGTCTGAGTATGGGGTTGGTGAGTATGCTGGGCACAGTCTGAGTATGGGGTTGGTGAGTATGCTGGGCACTGTTTGAGTATGGGGTTGGTGAGTATGCTGGGCACTGAGTATGGGGTTGGTGAGTATGCTGGGCACAGTCTGAGTATGGGGTTGGTGAGTATGCTGGGCACTGTCTGAGTATGGGGTTGGTGAGTATGCTGGGCACTGTCTGAGTATGGGGTTGGTGAGTATGCTGGGCACAGTCTGAGTATGGGGTTGGTGAGTATGCTGGGCACTGTTTGAGTATGGGGTTGGTGAGTATGCTGGGCACTGAGTATGGGGTTGGTGAGTATGCTGGGCACTGTGTATGGTGGGATGTATCCTGGGCACTGTGGGTATTGAGTACCCATATACTAGGGTGTATAATGAGCACTGTGTGGGTATGGGTTGTGCGTATGATGGCCACTGTGCAGGTGTGTGGGTATAGAGGGTGCTATGAGCATTGTAAGTGTGTATAATGAGTACTGTGTGGGTATAGAGTGTTCTGAGAGCTGTGGGGGTGTATAATAGGCACTGTGTGGTATAGGGGTGTGCAGATGATGGTCACTATGGGGGTGTGAATACAGAGCACTATGTGGGTATGGGGGTGTTTATAATGGGCACTGTGTGGGTATGTGGGGTAGAATGGGTGCAGTAGAGGTGGAAGGTGGTAGGATAGGTGCAGTAGTGGAAGGAGGTAGGGTAGGTGAAGTGGTAGCAGGGGGTAGGATAGGTGCAGTAGTGGTAGCAGGGGTAAGATAGGTGCAGTAGTGGTAGGGGGTAAGATAGGTGCAGTAGTGGTAGTAGGGGGTAAGATAGGTGCAGTAATGGTAGCAGGGGGTAGGATAGGTGCAGTAGTGGTAGTATGGGGTAGGATAGGTGCAGTAGTGGTAGCAGGGGGTAGGATAGGTGCAGTAGTGGTAGAAGGGGGTAGGATGGGTGCAGTAGTGGTAGCAGGGGGTAGGATAGGTGCAGTAGTGGTAGCAGGGGGCAGGATAGGTGCAGTAGTGGTAGGGGGTAGGATAGGTGCAGTAGTGGTAGGGGGTAGGAAAGGTGCAGTAGTGGTAGCAGGGGGCAGGATAGGTGCAGTAGTGGTAGCAGGGGGCAGGATAGGTGCAGTAGTGGTAGCAGGGGGTAAGATAGGTGCAGTAGTGGTAGCAGGGGGTAGGATAGGTGCAGTAGTGGTAGCAGGGGGTAGGATAGGTGCAGTAGTAGTAGCAGGGGGTAGAATAGGTGCAGTAGTGGTAGGGGGTAGGATAGGTGCAGTATTGGTAGCAGGGGGTAAGATAGGTGCAGTAGTGGTAGCAGGGGGTAGGATAGGTGCAGTAGTGGTAGCAGGGGGTAGGATAGGTGCAGTAGTAGTAGCAGGGGGTAGAATAGGTGCAGTAGTGGTAGGGGGTAGGATAGGTGCAGTAGTGGTAGGAGGTAGGATAGGTGAAATGGTAGCAGGGGGTAGGATAGGTGCAGTAGTGGTAGCAGGGGGTAAGATAGGTGCAGTAGTGGTGGTAGCAGCATGGGTGCAGTAGTGGTAGCAGGGGAAGGACAGGTGCAGTAGTGGTACCAGGGGGTAGGATAGGTGCAGTAGTGGTAGCAGGGGGCAGGATAGGTGCAGTAGTGGTAGCAGGGGGCAGGATAGGTGCAGTAGTGGCAGGGGGTAGGATAGGTGCAGTAGTGGTAGCAGGGGGCAGGATAGGTGCAGTAGTGGTAGCAGGGGGTAGGATAGGTGCAGTAGTGGTAGCAGGGGGTAAGATAGGTGCAGTAGTGGTAGTAGGGGGTAAGATAGGTGCAGTAGTGGTAGCAGGGGGTAGGATAGGTGCAGTAGTGGTAGCAGGGGGTAAGATAGGTGCAGTAGTGGTAGTAGGGGGTAAGATAGGTGCAGTAGTGGTACCAGGGGGTAGGATAGGTGCAGTAGTGGTAGCAGGGGGTAAGATAGGTGCAGTAGTGGTAGCAGGGGGTAGGATAGGTGCAGTAGTGGTAGCAGGGGGTAGGATAGGTGCAGTAGTGGTAGTAGGGGGTAGGATAGGGGCAGTAGTGGTAGCAGGGGGTAGGATAGGTGCAGTAGTGGTAGCAGGGGGTAAGATAGGTGCAGTAGTGGTAGGGGGTAGGATAGGTGCAGTAGTGGTAGCAGGGGGTAAGATAGGTGCAGTAGTGGTAGCAGGGGGTAAGATAGGTGCAGTAGTGGTAGCAGGGGGTAGGATAGGTGCAGTAGTGGTAGGGGGCAGGATGGGTGCAGTAGTGGTAGCAGGGGGTAGGATAGGTGCAGTAGTGGTAGCAGGGGAAGGACAGGTGCAGTAGTGGTACCAGGGGGTAGGATAGGTGCAGTAGTGGTAGCAGGGGGTAAGATAGGTGCAGTAGTGGTAGCAGGGGGTAAGATAGGTGCAGTAGTGGTAGCAGGGGGTAGGATAGGTGCAGTAGTGGTAGCAGGGGGTAGGATAGGTGCAGTAGTGGTAGCAGGGGGTAGGATAGGTGCAGTAGTGGTAGCAGGGGGTAAGATAGGTGCAGTAGTGGTAGCAGGGGGTAGGATAGGTGCAGTAGTGGTAGCAGGGGGTAAGATAGGTGCAGTAGTGGTACCAGGGGGTAGGATAGGTGCAGTAGTGGTACCAGGGGGTAGGATAGGTGCAGTATTGGTAGTAGGGGGTAAGATAGGTGCAGTAGTGGTAGCAGGGGGTAGGATAGGTGCAGTAGTGGTAGGGGGCAGGATAGGTGCAGTAGTGGTAGCAGGGGAAGGACAGGTGCAGTAGTGGTAGCAGGGGGTAGGATAGGTGCAGTAGTGGTAGCAGGGGGTAAGATAGGTGCAGTAGTGGTAGCAGGGGGTAAGATAGGTGCAGTAGTGGTAGTAGGGGGTAAGATAGGTGCAGTAGTGGTAGCAGGGGGTAGGATAGGTGCAGTAGTGGTAGGGGGCAGGATAGGTGCAGTAGTGGTAGCAGGGGGTAGGATAGGTGCAGTAGTGGTAGCAGGGGAAGGACAGGTGCAGTAGTGGTAGCAGGGGGTAGGATAGGTGCAGTAGTGGTAGCAGGGGGTAGGATAGGTGCAGTAGTGGTAGCAGGGGGTAGGATAGGTGCAGTAGTGGTAGCAGGGGGTAGGATAGGTGCAGTAGTGGTAGCATGGGGTAGGATAGGTGCAGTAGTGGTAGCAGGGGGTAGGATAGGTGCAGTAGTGGTAGCAGGGGGTAGGATAGGTGCAGTAGTGGTAGCAGGGGGTAGGATAGGTGCAGTAGTGGTAGCAGGGGGTAGGATAGGTGCAGTAGTGGTAGCAGGGGGTAGGATAGGTGCAGTAGTGGTACCAGGGGGTAGGATAGGTGCAGTAGTGGTACCAGGGGGTAGGATAGGTGCAGTATTGGTAGCAGGGGGTAGGATAGGTACAGTAGTGGTAGCAGGGGGCAGGATAGGTACAGTAGTGGTAGCAGGGGGCAGGATAGGTACAGTAGTGGTACCAGGGGGTAAGATAGGTGCAGTAGTGGTGGTAGCAGGATGGGTGCAGTAGTGGTAGTAGCAGGGGGCAGGATGGGTGCAGTAGTGGTAGCAGGGGGTAAGATAGGTGCAGTAGTGGTAGTAGGGGGTAAGATAGGTGCAGTAGTGGTAGCAGGGGGTAGGATAGGTGCAGTAGTGGTAGGGGGCAGGATAGGTGCAGTAGTGGTAGCAGGGGGTAGGATAGGTGCAGTAGTGGTAGCAGGGGGTAGGATAGGTGCAGTAGTGGTAGCAGGGGGTAGGATAGGTGCAGTAGTGGTAGGGGGCAGGATAGGTGCAGTAGTGGTAGCAGGGGGAAGGACAGGTGCAGTAGTGGTAGCAGGGGGTAGGATAGGTGCAGTAGTGGTAGCAGGGGGTAAGATAGGTGCAGTAGTGGTAGCAGGGGGTAGGATAGGTGCAGTAGTGGTAGCAGGGGGTAGGATAGGTGCAGTATTGGTAGCAGGGGGTAGGATAGGTGCAGTAGTGGTAGCAGGGGGTAGGATAGGTGCAGTAGTGGTAGCAGGGGGTAAGATAGGTGCAGTAGTGGTAGCAGGGGGTAGGATAGGTGCAGTAGTGGTAGCAGGGGGTAAGATAGGTGCAGTAGTGGTACCAGGGGGTAGGATAGGTGCAGTAGTGGTACCAGGGGGTAGGATAGGTGCAGTATTGGTAGCAGGGGGTAGGATAGGTACAGTAGTGGTAGCAGGGGGTAGGATAGGTACAGTAGTGGTAGCAGGGGGCAGGATAGGTACAGTAGTGGTAGCAGGGGGTAAGATAGGTGCAGTAGTGGTAGCAGGGGGTAGGATAGGTGCAGTAGTGGTAGCAGGGGGTAGGATAGGTGCAGTAGTGGTAGCAGGGGAAGGACAGGTGCAGTAGTGGTAGCAGGGGGTAGGATAGGTGCACTAGTGGTAGCAGGGGGTAAGATAGGTGCAGGATGGGTGCAGTAGTGGTAGCAGGTGGTAAGATAGGTGCAGGATGGGTGCAGTAGTGGTAGCAGGGGGTAGGATAGGTGCAGTAGTGGTAGCAGGGGGTAGGATAGGTGCAGTAGTGGTAGCAGGGGGTAGGATAGGTGCAGTAGTGGTAGCAGGGGGTAGGATAGGTGCAGTAGTGGTAGCAGGGGGTAGGATAGGTGCAGTAGTGGTAGCAGGGGGTAGGATAGGTGCAGTAGTGGTAGCAGGGGGTAGGATAGGTGCAGTAGTGGTAGCAGGGGGTAGGATAGGTGCAGTAGTGGTAGCAGGGGGTAGGATAGGTGCAGTAGTGGTAGCAGGGGGTAAGATAGGTGCAGTAGTGGTAGCAGGGGGTAGGATAGGTGCAGTAGTGGTAGCAGGGGGTAAGATAGGTGCAGTAGTGGTACCAGGGGGTAGGATAGGTACAGTAGTGGTAGCAGGGGGCAGGATAGGTGCAGTAGTGGTAGGGGGTAAGATAGGTGCAGTAGTGGTACCAGGGGGTAGGATAGGTGCAGCAGTGGTAGGGGGTAGGATAGGTGCAGTAGTGGCAGGGGGTAGGATAGGTGCAGTAGTGGTAGTATGGGGTAGGATAGGTGCAGTAGTGGTACCAGGGGGTAGGATAGGTGCAGTATTGGTAGCAGGGGGTAGGATAGGTACAGTAGTGGTAGCAGGGGGTAGGATAGGTGCAGGATGGGTGCAGTAGTGGTAGCAGGGGGTAAGATAGGTGCAGTAGTGGTGGTAGCAGGATGGGTGCAGTAGTAGTAGTAGCAGGGGGCAGGATGGGTGCAGTAGTGGTAGTAGCAGGGGGTAGGATAGGTGCAGTAGTGGTGGTAGCAGGATGGGTGCAGTGGTGGTAGGGGGTAGGATAGGTGCAGTAGTGGTAGCAGGGGGTAGGATAGGTGCAGTAGTGGTAGGGGGTAGGATAGGTGCAGTAGTGGTAGTAGGGGGTAGGATAGGTGCAGTAGTGGTAGCAGGGGGCAGGATGGGTGCAGTAATGGTAGGGGGTAGGATAGGTGCAGTAGTGGTAGCAGGGGGTAGGATAGGTGCAGTAGTGGTAGCAGGGGGTAAGATAGGTGCAGCAGTGGTAGGGGGCAGGATGGGTGCAGTAGTGGTAGGGGGTAGGATAGGTGCAGTAGTGGTAGCAGGGGGTAAGATAGGTGCAGCAGTGGTAGGGGGCAGGATGGGTGCAGTAGTGGTAGTAGCAGGGGGTAGGATAGGGGCAGTAATGGTAGCAGGGGGTAAGATAGGTGCAGCAGTGGTAGGGGGCAGGATGGGTGCAGTAATGGTAGCAGGGGGTAAGATAGGTGCAGCAGTGGTAGGGGGTAGGATAGGTGCAGTAGTGGTAGCAGGGGGTAGGATAGGTGCAGTAGTGGTAGCAGGGGGTAGGATAGGTGAGGCAGTGGTAGGGGGCAGGATGGGTGCAGTAGTGGTAGTAGCAGGGGACAGGATGGGTGCAGTAGTGGTAGTATGGGGTAGGATAGGTGCAGTAGTGGTAGCAGGGGGTAGAACAGATGCAGTAGTGGTAGCAGGGGGTAGGATAGGTGCAGTAGTGGTAGCAGGGGGCAGGATGGGTGCAGTAATGGTAGCAGGGGGCAGGATGGGTGCAGTAGTGGTAGTAGCAGGGGGCAGGATAGGTGCAGTAATGGTAGCAGGGGGTAAGATAGGTGCAGCAGTGGTAGGGGGTAGGATAGGTGCAGTAGTGGTAGCAGGGGGTAGGATAGGTGCAGTAGTGGTAGCAGGGGGTAAGATAGGTGCAGTAGTGGTAGGGGGTAGGATAGGTGCAGTAGTGGTAGCAGGGGTAAGATAGGTGCAGTAGTGGTAGGAGGTATGATAGGTGCAGTAGTGGTAGCAGGGGGTAGGATAGGTGCAGTAGTGGTAGCAGGGGGTAAGATAGGTGCAGTAGTGGTAGGGGGTAGGATAGGTGCAGTAGTGGTAGGGGGTAGGATAGGTGCAGTAGTGGTAGCAGGCGGTAGGATAGGTGCAGTAGTGGTAGCAGGGGGTAAGATAGGTGCAGTAGTGGTAGGGGGTAGGATAGGTGCAGTAGTGGTAGCAGGGGTAAGATAGGTGCAGTAGTGGTAGGAGGTATGATAGGTGCAGTAGTGGTAGCAGGGGGTAGGATAGGGGCAGTAGTGGTAGAAGGGGGTAGGATGGGTGCAGTAGTGGTAGCAGGGGGTAGGATAGGTGCAGTAGTGGTAGCAGGGGGTAAGATAGGTGCAGTAGTGGTAGCAGGGGGTAGGATAGGTGCAGTAGTGGTAGCAGGGGGTAGGATAGGTGCAGTAGTGGTAGCAGGGGGTAGGATAGGTGCAGTAGTGGTAGCAGGGGGTAGGATAGGTGCAGTAGTGGTAGCAGGGGGTAAGATAGGTGCAGTAGTGGTAGCAGGGGGTAAGATAGGTGCAGTAGTGGTAGCAGGGGGTAGGATAGGTGCAGTAGTGGTAGCAGGGGGTAAGATAGGTGCAGTAGTGGTACCAGGGGGTAGGATAGGTGCAGTATTGGTAGCAGGGGGTAGGATAGGTACAGTAGTGGTAGCAGGGGGTAGGATAGGTACAGTAGTGGTAGCAGGGGGTAGGATAGGTGCAGTAGTGGTAGCAGGGGGTAAGATAGGTGCAGTAGTGGTAGGGGGTAGGATAGGTGCAGTAGTGGTAGCAGGGGTAAGATAGGTGCAGGATGGGTGCAGTAGTGGTAGCAGGGGGTAGGATAGGGGCAGTAGTGGTAGAAGGGGGTAGGATGGGTGCAGTAGTGGTAAGGGGTAGGATGGGTGCAGTAGTGGTAAGGGGTAGGATAGGTGCAGTAGTGGTAGGGGGTAGGATAGGTGCAGTAGTGGTGGTAGCAGGATGGGTGCAGTAGTGGTAGGGGGTAGGATAGGTGCAGTAGTGGTAGTAGGGGGTAGGATAGGGGCAGTAGTGGTAGCAGGGGGTAGGATAGGTGCAGTAGTGGTAGCAGGGGGTAGGATAGGTGCAGTAGTGGTAAGGGGTAGGATAGGTGCAGTAGTGGTAGTATGGGGTAGGATAGGTGCAGTAGTAGTAGTATGGGGTAGGATAGGTGCAGTAGTGGTAGCAGGGGGTAGGACAGGTGCAGTAGTGTTAGCAGGGGGTAGGATAGGTGCAGTAGTGGTAGCAGGGGGCAGGATGGGTGCAGTAGTGGTAGCAGGGGGTAGGATAGGTGCAGTAGTGGTAGCAGGGGGTAGGATAGGTGTAGTAGTGGTAGCAGGGGGCAGGATGGGTGCAGTAGTGGTAGCAGGGGAAGGACAGGTGCAGTAGTGGTAGCAGGGGGTAGGATAGGTGCAGTAGTGGTAGCAGGGGGTAAGATAGGTGCAGTAGTGGTAGCAGGGGGTAGGATAGGTGCAGTAGTGGTAGCAGGGGGTAGGATAGGTGCAGTAGTGGTAGCATGGGGTAGGATAGGTGCAGTAGTGGTAGCAGGGGGTAGGATAGGTGCAGTAGTGGTAGGGGGTAGGATAGGTGCAGTAGTGGTAGCAGGGGGTAGGATAGGTGTAGTAGTGGTAGCAGGGGGTAGGATAGGTGCAGTAGTGGTAGCAGGGAGTAAGATAGGTGCAGTAGTGGTAGGAGGTATGATAGGTGCAGTAGTGGTAGCAGGGGGTAGGATAGGGGCAGTAGTGGTAGAAGGGGGCAGGATGGGTGCAGTAGTGGTAAGGGGTAGGATGGGTGCAGTAGTGGTAAGGGGTAGGATAGGTGCAGTAGTGGTAGGGGGTAGGATAGGTGCAGTAGTGGTGGTAGCAGGATGGGTGCAGTAGTGGTAGGGGGTAGGATAGGTGCAGTAGTGGTAGTAGGGGGTAGGATAGGGGCAGTAGTGGTAGCAGGGGGTAGGATAGGTGCAGTAGTGGTATGGGGTAGGATAGGTGCAGTAGTGGTAGTATGGGGTAGGATAGGTGCAGTAGTGGTAGTATGGGGTAGGATAGGTGCAGTAGTAGTAGTATGGGGTAAGATAGGTGCAGTAGTGGTAGCAGGGGGTAGGATAGGTGCAGTAGTGGTAGTATGGGGTAGGATAGGTGCAGTAGTAGTAGTATGGGGTAGGATAGGTGCAGTAGTGGTAGCAGGGGGTAGGACAGGTGCAGTAGTGGTAGCAGGGGGTAGGATAGGTGCAGTAGTGGTAGCAGGGGGCAGGATGGGTGCAGTAATGGTAGCAGGGGGCAGGATGGGTGCAGTAGTGGTAGCAGGGTGCAGGATAGGTGCAGTAGTGGTAGCAGGGAGTAGGATAGGTGCAGTAGTGGTAGCAGGGAGTAAGATAGGTGCAGTAGTGGTAGGGGGTAGGATAGGTGCAGTAGTGGTAGCAGGGGGTAAGATAGGTGCAGTAGTGGTAGCAGGGGGTAAGATAGGTGCAGTAGTGGTAGGGGGTAGGATAGGTGCAGTAGTGGTAGCAGGCGGTAGGATAGGTGCAGTAGTGGTAGCAGGGGGCAGGATGGGTGCAGTAATGGTAGCAGGGGGCAGGATGGGTGCAGTAGTGGTAGCAGGCGGTAGGATAGGTGCAGTAGTGGTAGCAGGGGGCAGGATGGGTGCAGTAATGGTAGTAGGGGGTAGGATAGGGGCAGTAGTGGTAGCAGGGGGTAGGATAGGTGCAGTAGTGGTAGCAGGGAGTAAGATAGGTGCAGTAGTGGTAGGAGGTATGATAGGTGCAGTAGTGGTAGCAGGGGGTAGGATAGGGGCAGTAGTGGTAGAAGGGGGTAGGATGGGTGCAGTAGTGGTAAGGGGTAGGATGGGTGCAGTTGTGGTAAGGGGTAGGATAGGTGCAGTAGTGGTAGGGGGTAGGATAGGTGCAGTAGTGGTGGTAGCAGGATGGGTGCAGTAGTGGTAGGGGGTAGGATAGGTGCAGTAGTGGTAGTAGGGGGTAGGATAGGTGCAGTAGTGGTAGCAGGGGGTAGGATAGGTGCAGTAGTGGTAAGGGGTAGGATAGGTGCAGTAGTGGTAAGGGGTAGGATAGGTGCAGTAGTGGTATGGGGTAGGATAGGTGCAGTAGTGGTAGCAGGGGGTAGGACAGGTGCAGTAGTGGTAGCAGGGGGTAGGATAGGTGCAGTAGTGGTAGCAGGGGGCAGGATGGGTGCAGTAATGGTAGCAGGGGGCAGGATGGGTGCAGTAGTGGTAGCAGGGGGCAGGATAGGTGCAGTAGTGGTAGCAGGGGGTAGGATAGGTGCAGTAGTGGTAGCAGGGAGTAAGATAGGTGCAGTAGTGGTAGGGGGTAGGATAGGTGCAGTAGTGATATCAGGATGGGTGCAGTAGTAGTAGCAGGGAGTAAGATAGGTGCAGTAGTGGTAGGGGGTAGGATAGGTGCAGTAGTGGTAGCAGGGGGTAAGATAGGTGCAGTAGTGGTAGCAGGGGGAAAGATAGGTGCAGTAGTGGCAGGGGGTAGGATAGGTGCAGTAGTGGTAGCAGGCGGTAGGATAGGTGCAGTAGTGGTAGCAGGGGGTAAGATAGGTGCAGTAGTGGTAGGGGGTAGGATAGGTGCAGTAGTGGTAGCAGGGGTAAGATAGGTGCAGTAGTGGTAGGAGGTATGATAGGTGCAGTAGTGGTAGCAGGGGGTAGGATAGGGGCAGTAGTGGTAGAAGGGGGTAGGATGGGTGCAGTAGTGGTAAGGGGTAGGATAGGTGCAGTAGTGGTAGGGGGTAGGATAGGTGCAGTAGTGGTGGTAGCAGGATGGGTGCAGTAGTGGTAGGGGGTAGGATAGGTGCAGTAGTGGTAGTAGGGGGTAGGATAGGGGCAGTAGTGGTAGCAGGGGGTAGGATAGGTGCAGTAGTGGTAAGGGGTAGGATAGGTGCAGTAGTGGTAGGGGGTAGGATAGGTGCAGTAGTGGTAGTATGGGGTAGGATAGGTGCAGTAGTGGTAGCAGGGGGTAGGACAGGTGCAGTAGTGGTAGTAGGGGGTAGGATAGGTGCAGTAGTGGTAGCAGGGGGCAGGATGGGTGCAGTAATGGTAGCAGGGGGTAAGATAGGTGCAGCAGTGGTAGGGGGCAGGATAGGTGCAGTAATGGTAGCAGGGGGTAAGATAGGTGCAGTAGTGGTAGCAGGGGGTAGGATAGGTGCAGTAGTGGTAGCAGGGGGCAGGATGGGTGCAGTAATGGTAGCAGGGGGCAGGATGGGTGCAGTAGTGGTAGTAGCAGGGGGCAGGATAGGTGCAGTAATGGTAGCAGGGGGTAAGATAGGTGCAGCAGTGGTAGGGGGCAGGATGGGTGCAGTAGTGGTAGTAGCAGGGGACAGGATGGGTGCAGTAGTGGTAGCAGGGGGTAAGATAGGTGCAGGATGGGTGCAGTAGTGGTAGGGGGTAGGATAGGTGCAGTAGTGGTAGCAGGGGTAAGATAGGTGCAGTAGTGGTAGGGGGTAGGATAGGTGCAGTAGTGGTAGTAGGGGGTAGGATAGGGGCAGTAGTGGTAGCAGAGGGTAGGATAGGTGCAGTAGTGGTAAGGGGTAGGATAGGTGCAGTAGTGGTAGGGGGTAGGATAGGTGCAGTAGTGGTAGCAGGGGGTAGGATAGGTGCAGTAGTGGTAGTAGGGGGTAGGATAGGGGCAGTAGTGGTAGCAGGGGGTAGGATAGGTGCAGTAGTGGTAAGGGGTAGGATAGGTGCAGTAGTGGTAGCAGGGGGTAAGATAGGTGCAGTAGTGGTAGCAGGGGGTAGGATAGGTGCAGTAGTGGTAGCAGGGGGCAGGATGGGTGCAGTAATGGTAGCAGGGGGTAGGATAGGTGCAGTAGTGGTAGCAGGGGGCAGGATGGGTGCAGTAATGGTAGCAGGGGGTAAGATAGGTGCAGCAGTGGTAGGGGGCAGGATGGGTGCAGTAGTGGTAGTAGCAGGGGGCAGGATGGGTGCAGTAGTGGTAGGGGGTAGGATAGGTGCAGTAGTGGTAGCAGGGGTAAGATAGGTGCAGTAGTGGTAGGGGGTAGGATAGGTGCAGTAGTGGTAGTAGGGGGTAGGATAGGGGCAGTAGTGGTAGCAGGGGGTAGGATAGGTGCAGTAGTGGTAAGGGGTAGGATAGGTGCAGTAGTGGTAGGGGGTAGGATAGGTGCAGTAGTGGTAGCAGGGGGTAGGATAGGTGCAGTAGTGGTAGCAGGGGGTAGGATAGGTGCAGTAGTGGTAGCAGGGGGTAGGATAGGTGCAGTAGTGGTAGCAGGGGGTAGGATAGGTGCAGTAGTGGTAGCAGGGGGTAGGATAGGTGCAGTAGTGGTAGCAGGGGGCAGGATAGGTGCAGTAGTGGTAGTAGGGGGTAGGATAGTGGCAGTAGTGGTAGCAGGGGGTAGGGTAGGTGCAGTAGTGGTAAGGGGTAGGATAGGTGCAGTAGTGGTAGGGGGTAGGATAGGTGCAGTAGTGGTAGCAGGCGGTAGGATAGGGGCAGTAGTGGTAGCAGGGGGTAGGATAGGTGCAGTAGTGGTAAGGGGTAGGATAGGTGCAGTAGTGGTAGGGGGTAGGATAGGGGCAGTAGTGGTGGTAGCATGGGGTAGGATAGGTGCAGCAGTGGTAGCAGGGGGTAGGATAGGTGCAGTAGTGGTAGCAGGGGGCAGGATGGGTGCAGTAATGGTAGCAGGGGGCAGGATGGGTGCAGTAGTGGTAGTAGCAGGGGGCAGGATGGGTGCAGTAATGGTAGCAGGGGGTAAGATAGGTGCAGCAGTGGTAGGGGGCAGGATGGGTGCAGTAGTGGTAGTAGCAGGGGGCAGGATGGGTGCAGTAGTGGTAGTAGCAGGGGGCAGGATGGGTGCAGTAGTGGTAGCAGGGGGTAAGATAGGTGCAGGATGGGTGCAGTAGTGGTAGGGGGTAGGATAGGTGCAGTAGTGGTAGTAGGGGGTAGGATAGGGGCAGTAGTGGTAGCAGGGGGTAGGATAGATGCAGCAGTGGTAGGGGGTAGGATAGGTGCAGTAGTGGTAGCAGGGGGCAGGATAGGTGCAGTAGTGGTAGGGGGTAGGATAGGTGCAGTAGTGGTATGGGGTAGGATAGGTGCAGTAGTGGTAGCAGGGGGTAGGATAGGTGCAGTAGTGGTAGCAGGGGGCAGGATGGGTGCAGTAATGGTAGCATGGGGTAAGATAGGTGCAGCAGTTGTAGGGGGCAGGATGGGTGCAGTAGTGGTAGTAGCAGGGGGCAGGATGGGTGCAGTAGTTTTAGCAGGGGGCAGGATGGGTGCAGTAATGGTAGCAGGGGGTAAGATAGGTGCAGCAGTGGTAGGGGGCAGGATGGGTGCAGTAGTGGTAGTAGCAGGGGGCAGGATGGGTGCAGTAGTGGTAGTAGCAGGGGGCAGGATGGGTGCAGTAGTGGTAGCAGGGGGTAAGATAGGTGCAGGATGGATGCAGTAGTGGTAGGGGGTAGGATAGGTGCAGTAGTGGTAGTAGGGGGTAGGATAGGGGCAGTAGTGGTAGCAGGGGGTAGGATAGGTGCAGCAGTGGTAGGGGGTAGGATAGGGGCAGTAGTGGTAGCAGGGGGCAGGATGGGTGCAGTAGTGGTAGTAGCAGGGGGCAGGATGGGTGCAGTAGTGGTAGCAGGGGGCAGGATGGGTGCAGTAATGGTAGCAGGGGGTAAGATAGGTGCAGCAGTGGTATGGGGCAGGATGGGTGCAGTAGTGGTAGTAGCAGGGGGCAGGATGGGTGCAGTAGTGGTAGCAGGGGGTAAGATAGGTGCAGGATGGGTGCAGTAGTGGTAGGGGGTAGGATAGGTGCAGTAGTGGTAGTAGGGGGTAGGATAGGGGCAGTAGTGGTAGGGGGTAAGATAGGTGCAGTAGTGGTAGCAGGGGGCAGGATAGCTGCAGTAGTGGTATGGGGTAGGATAGGTGCAGTAGTGGTAGCAGGGGGTAGGATAGGTGCAGCAGTGGTAGGGGGTAGGATAGGTGCAGTAGTGGTAGCAGGGGGCAGGATAGGTGCAGTAGTGGTATGGGGTAGGATAGGTGCAGTAGTGGTAGCAGGGGGTAGGATAGGTGCAGTAGTGGTAGCAGGGGGTAGGATAGGTGCAGCAGTGGTAGGGGGCAGGATAGGTGCAGTAGTGGTAGCAGGGGGCAGGATAGCTGCAGTAGTGGTAGCAGGGGGCAGGATAGGTGCAGTAGTGGTATGGGGTAGGATAGGTGCAGTAGTGGTAGCAGGGGGTAGGATAGGTGCAGTAGTGTTAGCAGGGGGCAGGATGGGTGCAGTAATGGTAGCAGGGGGTAAGATAGGTGCAGCAGTGGTAGGGGGCAGGATGGGTGCAGTAGTGGTAGTAGCAGGGGGCAGGATGGGTGCAGTAGTGGTAGGGGGTAGGATAGGTGCAGTAGTGGTAGCAGGGGGCAGGATAGGTGCAGTAGTGGTAGCAGGGGGCAGGATAGGTGCAGTAGTGGTATGGGGTAGGATAGGTGCAGTAGTGGTAGCAGGGGGTAGGATAGGTGCAGTAGTGGTAGCAGGGGGCAGGATGGGTGCAGTAATGGTAGCAGGGGGTAAGATAGGTGCAGCAGTGGTAGGGGGCAGGATAGGTGCAGTAGTGGTAGTAGCAGGGGGCAGGATGGGTGCAGTAGTGGTAGCAGGGGGTAAGATAGGTGCAGGATGGGTGCAGTAGTGGTAGGGGGTAGGATAGGTGCAGTAGTGGTAGTAGGGGGTAGGATAGGGGCAGTAGTGGTAGCAGGGGGTAGGATAGGTGCAGCAGTGGTAGGGGGTAGGATAGGTGCAGTAGTGGTAGCAGGGGGCAGGATAGGTGCAGTAGTGGTAGCAGGGGGCAGGATAGGTGCAGTAGTGGTATGGGGTAGGATAGGTGCAGTAGTGGTAGCAGGGGGTAGGATAGGTGCAGTAGTGGTAGCAGGGGGGAGGATAGGTGCAGTAGTGGTAGCAGGCGGTAGGATAGGTGCAGTAGTGGTAGCAGGGGGCAGGATGGGTGCAGTAATGGTAGCAGGGGGCAGGATGGGTGCAGTAGTGGTAGCAGGGGGTAGGATAGGTGCAGTAGTGGTAGCAGGGAGTAAGATAGGTGCAGTAGTGGTAGGAGGTATGATAGGTGCAGTAGTGGTAGCAGGGGGTAGGATAGGGGCAGTAGTGGTAGAAGGGGGTAGGATGGGTGCAGTAGTGGTAAGGGGTAGGATGGGTGCAGTAGTGGTAAGGGGTAGGATAGGTGCAGTAGTGGTAGGGGGTAGGATAGGTGCAGTAGTGGTGGTAGCAGGATGGGTGCAGTAGTGGTAGGGGGTAGGATAGGTGCAGTAGTGGTAGTAGGGGGTAGGATAGGGGCAGTAGTGGTAGCAGGGGGTAGGATAGGCGCAGTAGTGGTAAGGGGTAGGATAGGTGCAGTAGTGGTAAGGGGTAGGATAGGTGCAGTAGTGGTATGGGGTAGGATAGGTGCAGTAGTGGTAGCAGGGGGTAGGACAGGTGCAGTAGTGGTAGCAGGGGGTAGGATAGGTGCAGTAGTGGTAGCAGGGGGCAGGATTGGTGCAGTAATGGTAGCAGGGGGCAGGATGGGTGCAGTAGTGGTAGCAGGGGGCAGGATAGGTGCAGTAGTGGTAGCAGGGGGTAGGATAGGTGCAGTAGTGGTAGCAGGGGGTAGGATAGGTGCAGTAGTGGTAGGGGGTAGGATAGGTGCAGTAGTGATATCAGGATGGGTGCAGTAGTGGTAGTAGGGGGTAGGATAGGTGCAGTAGTGGTAGCAGGGGGTAGGATAGGTGCAGTAGTGGTAGCAGGGGGTAAGATAGGTGCAGTAGTGGTAGCAGGGGGTAGGATAGGTGCAGTAGTGGTAGCAGGGAGTAAGATAGGTGCAGTAGTGGTAGCAGGGGGTAAGATAGGTGCAGTAGTGGTAGCAGGCGGTAGGATAGGTGCAGTAGTGGTAGCAGGGGGTAAGATAGGTGCAGTAGTGGTAGCAGGGGGTAGGATAGGTGCAGTAGTGGTAGCAGGGAGTAAGATAGGTGCAGTAGTGGTAGCAGGGGGTAAGATAGGTGCAGTAGTGGTAGCAGGCGGTAGGATAGGTGCAGTAGTGGTAGCAGGGGGTAAGATAGGTGCAGTAGTGGTAGGGGGTAGGATAGGTGCAGTAGTGGTAGCAGGGGTAAGATAGGTGCAGTAGTGGTAGGAGGTATGATAGGTGCAGTAGTGGTAGCAGGGGGTAGGATAGGGGCAGTAGTGGTAGAAGGGGGTAGGATGGGTGCAGTAGTGGTAAGGGGTAGGATAGGTGCAGTAGTGGTAGGGGGTAGGATAGGTGCAGTAGTGGTGGTAGCAGGATGGGTGCAGTAGTGGTAGGGGGTAGGATAGGTGCAGTAGTGGTAGTAGGGGGTAGGATAGGGGCAGTAGTGGTAGCAGGGGGTAGGATAGGTGCAGTAGTGGTAAGGGGTAGGATAGGTGCAGTAGTGGTAGCAGGGGGTAGGATAGGTGCAGTAGTGGTAGTATGGGGTAGGATAGGTGCAGTAGTGGTAGCAGGGGGTAGGACAGGTGCAGTAGTGGTAGTAGGGGGTAGGATAGGTGCAGTAGTGGTAGCAGGGGGCAGGATGGGTGCAGTAATGGTAGCAGGGGGTAAGATAGGTGCAGCAGTGGTAGGGGGCAGGATGGGTGCAGTAATGGTAGCAGGGGGTAAGATAGGTGCAGTAGTGGTAGCAGGGGGTAGGATAGGTGCAGTAGTGGTAGCAGGGGGCAGGATGGGTGCAGTAATGGTAGCAGGGGGCAGGATGGGTGCAGTAGTGGTAGTAGCAGGGGGCAGGATAGGTGCAGTAATGGTAGCAGGGGGTAAGATAGGTGCAGCAGTGGTAGGGGGCAGGATGGGTGCAGTAGTGGTAGTAGCAGGGGACAGGATGGGTGCAGTAGTGGTAGCAGGGGGTAAGATAGGTGCAGGATGGGTGCAGTAGTGGTAGGGGGTAGGATAGGTGCAGTAGTGGTAGCAGGGGTAAGATAGGTGCAGTAGTGGTAGGGGGTAGGATAGGTGCAGTAGTGGTAGTAGGGGGTAGGATAGGGGCAGTAGTGGTAGCAGAGGGTAGGATAGGTGCAGTAGTGGTAAGGGGTAGGATAGGTGCAGTAGTGGTAGGGGGTAGGATAGGTGCAGTAGTGGTAGCAGGGGGTAGGATAGGTGCAGTAGTGGTAGTAGGGGGTAGGATAGGGGCAGTAGTGGTAGCAGGGGGTAGGATAGGTGCAGTAGTGGTAAGGGGTAGGATAGGTGCAGTAGTGGTAGCAGGGGGTAAGATAGGTGCAGTAGTGGTAGCAGGGGGTAGGATAGGTGCAGTAGTGGTAGCAGGGGGCAGGATGGGTGCAGTAATGGTAGCAGGGGGTAGGATAGGTGCAGTAGTGGTAGCAGGGGGCAGGATGGGTGCAGTAATGGTAGCAGGGGGTAAGATAGGTGCAGCAGTGGTAGGGGGCAGGATGGGTGCAGTAGTGGTAGTAGCAGGGGGCAGGATGTGTGCAGTAGTGGTAGGGGGTAGGATAGGTGCAGTAGTGGTAGCAGGGGTAAGATAGGTGCAGTAGTGGTAGGGGGTAGGATAGGTGCAGTAGTGGTAGCAGGGGGTAGGATAGGGGCAGTAGTGGTAGCAGGGGGTAGGATAGGTGCAGTAGTGGTAAGGGGTAGGATAGGTGCAGTAGTGGTAGGGGGTAGGATAGGTGCAGTAGTGGTAGCAGGGGGTAGGATAGGTGCAGTAGTGGTAGCAGGGGGTAGGATAGGTGCAGTAGTGGTAGCAGGGGGTAGGATAGGTGCAGTAGTGGTAGCAGGGGGCAGGATAGGTGCAGTAGTGGTAGTAGGGGGTAGGATAGGGGCAGTAGTGGTAGCAGGGGGTAGGATAGGTGCAGTAGTGGTAAGGGGTAGGATAGGTGCAGTAGTGGTAGGGGGTAGGATAGGTGCAGTAGTGGTAGCAGGCGGTAGGATAGGGGCAGTAGTGGTAGCAGGGGGTAGAATAGGTGCAGTAGTGGTAAGGGGTAGGATAGGTGCAGTAGTGGTAGGGGGTAGGATAGGGGCAGTAGTGGTGGTAGCATGGGGTAGGATAGGTGCAGCAGTGGTAGCAGGGGGTAGGATAGGTGCAGTAGTGGTAGCAGGGGGCAGGATGGGTGCAGTAATGGTAGCAGGGGGCAGGATGGGTGCAGTAGTGGTAGTAGCAGGGGGCAGGATGGGTGCAGTAATGGTAGCAGGGGGTAAGATAGGTGCAGCAGTGGTAGGGGGCAGGATGGGTGCAGTAGTGGTAGTAGCAGGGGGCAGGATGGGTGCAGTAGTGGTAGTAGCAGGGGGCAGGATGGGTGCAGTAGTGGTAGCAGGGGGTAAGATAGGTGCAGGATGGGTGCAGTAGTGGTAGGGGGTAGGATAGGTGCAGTAGTGGTAGTAGGGGGTAGGATAGGGGCAGTAGTGGTAGCAGGGGGTAGGATAGGTGCAGCAGTGGTAGGGGGTAGGATAGGTGCAGTAGTGGTAGCAGGGGGCAGGATAGGTGCAGTAGTGGTAGGGGGTAGGATAGGTGCAGTAGTGGTATGGGGTAGGATAGGTGCAGTAGTGGTAGCAGGGGGTAGGATAGGTGCAGTAGTGGTAGCAGGGGGCAGGATGGGTGCAGTAATGGTAGCATGGGGTAAGATAGGTGCAGCAGTTGTAGGGGGCAGGATGGGTGCAGTAGTGGTAGTAGCAGGGGGCAGGATGGGTGCAGTATTTTTAGCAGGGGGCAGGATGGGTGCAGTAATGGTAGCAGGGGGTAAGATAGGTGCAGCAGTGGTAGGGGGCAGGATGGGTGCAGTAGTGGTAGTAGCAGGGGGCAGGATGGGTGCAGTAGTGGTAGTAGCAGGGGGCAGGATGGGTGCAGTAGTGGTAGCAGGGGGTAAGATAGGTGCAGGATGGGTGCAGTAGTGGTAGGGGGTAGGATAGGTGCAGTAGTGGTAGTAGGGGGTAGGATAGGGGCAGTAGTGGTAGCAGGGGGTAGGATAGGTGCAGCAGTGGTAGGGGGTAGGATAGGGGCAGTAGTGGTAGCAGGGGGCAGGATGGGTGCAGTAGTGGTAGTAGCAGGGGGCAGGATGGGTGCAGTAGTGGTAGCAGGGGGCAGGATGGGTGCAGTAATGGTAGCAGGGGGTAAGATAGGTGCAGCAGTGGTATGGGGCAGGATGGGTGCAGTAGTGGTAGTAGCAGGGGGCAGGATGGGTGCAGTAGTGGTAGGGGGTAGGATAGGTGCAGTAGTGGTAGTAGGGGGTAGGATAGGGGCAGTAGTGGTAGGGGGTAAGATAGGTGCAGTAGTGGTAGCAGGGGGCAGGATAGGTGCAGTAGTGGTATGGGGTAGGATAGGTGCAGTAGTGGTAGCAGGGGGTAGGATAGGTGCAGCAGTGGTAGGGGGTAGGATAGGTGCAGTAGTGGTAGCAGGGGGCAGGATAGGTGCAGTAGTGGTATGGGGTAGGAGAGGTGCAGTAGTGGTAGCAGGGGGTAGGATAGGTGCAGTAGTGGTAGCAGGGGGCAGGATAGGTGCAGTAGTGGTAGCAGGGGGCAGGATAGGTGCAGTAGTGGTATGGGGTAGGATAGGTGCAGTAGTGGTAGCAGGGGGTAGGATAGGTGCAGTAGTGGTAGCAGGGGGCAGGATGGGTGCAGTAATGGTAGCAGGGGGTAAGATAGGTGCAGCAGTGGTAGGGGGCAGGATGGGTGCAGTAGTGGTAGTAGCAGGGGGCAGGATGGGTGCAGTAGTGGTAGGGGGTAGGATAGGTGCAGTAGTGGTAGCAGGGGGCAGGATAGGTGCAGTAGTGGTAGCGGGGGGCAGGATAGGTGCAGTAGTGGTATGGGGTAGGATAGGTGCAGTAGTGGTAGCAGGGGGTAGGATAGGTGCAGTAGTGGTAGCAGGGGGCAGGATGGGTGCAGTAATGGTAGCAGGGGGTAAGATAGGTGCAGCAGTGGTAGGGGGCAGGATAGGTGCAGTAGTGGTAGTAGCAGGGGGCAGGATGGGTGCAGTAGTGGTAGCAGGGGGTAAGATAGGTGCAGGATGGGTGCAGTAGTGGTAGGGGGTAGGATAGGTGCAGTAGTGGTAGTAGGGGGTAGGATAGGGGCAGTAGTGGTAGCAGGGGGTAGGATAGGTGCAGCAGTGGTAGGGGGTAGGATAGGTGCAGTAGTGGTAGCAGGGGGCAGGATAGGTGCAGTAGTGGTAGCAGGGGGCAGGATAGGTGCAGTAGTGGTAGCAGGGGGTAGGATAGGTGCAGTAGTGGTAGGGGGTAGGATAGGTGCAGTAGTGGTGGTAGCAGGATGGGTGCAGTAGTGGCAGGGGGTAGGATAGGTGCAGTAGTGGTAGCAGGGGGTAGGATAGGTGCAGTAGTGGTAGTAGGGGGTAGGATAGGTGCAGTAGTGGTAGCAGGGGTGAGGATAGGTGCAGTAGTGGTAGCAGGTTGCAGGATAGGTGCAGTAGTGGTAGCAGGGGGCAGGATGGGTGCAGTAATGGTAGCAGGGGGTAAGATAGGTGCAGCAGTGGTAGGGGGCAGGATGGGTGCAGTAGTGGTAGTAGCTGGGGGCAGGATGTGTGCAGTAGTGGTAGGGGGTAGGATAGGTGCAGTAGTGGTAGCAGGGGGCAGGATAGGTGCAGTAGTGGTAGCAGGGGGCAGGATAGGTGCAGTAGTGGTATGGGGTAGGATAGGTGCAGTAGTGGTAGCAGGGGGTAAGATAGGTGCAGTAGTGGTAGCAGGGAGTAGGATAGGTGCAGTAGTGGTAGCAGGGGGTAGGATAGGTGCAGTAGTGGTAGCAGGGGGTAGGATAGGTGCAGTAGTGGTAGCAGGGGGTAGGATAGGTGCAGTAGTGGTAGGGGGTAAGATAGGTGCAGTAGTGGTAGCAGGGGGCAGGATAGGTGCAGTAGTGGTAGCAGGGGGTAGGATAGGTGCAGTAGTGGTAGCAGGGGGTAGGATAGGTGCAGTAGTGGTAGCAGGGGGCAGGATAGGTGCAGTAGTGGTAGCAGGGGGCAGGATAGGTGCAGTAGTGGTATGGGGTAGGATAGGTGCAGTAGTGGTAGCAGGGGGTAGTATAGGTGCAGTAGTGGTAGCAGGGGGTAGGATAGGTGCAGTAGTGGTAGCAGGGGGCAGGATAGGTGCAGTAGTGGTATGGGGTAGGATAGGTGCAGTAGTGGTAGGGGGTAAGATAGGTGCAGTAGTGGTAGCAGGGGGTAGGATAGGTGCAGTAGTGGTATGGGGTAGGATAGGTGCAGTAGTGGTAGGGGGTAGGATAGGTGCAGTAGTGGTGGTAGCAGGATGGGTGCAGTAGTGGCAGGGGGTAGGATAGGTGCAGTAGTGGTAGCAGGGGGTAGGATGGGTGCAGTAGTGGTAGCAGGGGGTAGGATAGGTGCAGTAGTGGTAGCAGGGGGTAGGATAGGTGCAGTAGTGGTAGCAGGGGGCAGGATGGGTGCAGTAGTGGTAGCAGGGGGCAGGATGGGTGCAGTAGTGGTAGTAGGGGGCAGGATGGGTGCAGTAGTGGTAGCAGGGGGTAAGATAGGTGCAGGATGGGTGCAGTAGTGGTAGGGGGTAGGATAGGTGCAGTAGTGGTAGTAGGGGGTAGGATAGGGGCAGTAGTGGTAGCAGGGGGTAGGATAGGTGCAGCAGTGGTAGGGGGTAGGATAGGTGCAGTAGTGGTAGCAGGGGGCAGGATAGGTGCAGTAGTGGTAGCAGGGGGCAGGATAGGTGCAGTAGTGGTATGGGGTAGGATAGGTGCAGTAGTGGTAGCAGGGGGTAGGATAGGTGCAGTAGTGGTAGCAGGGGGCAGGATAGGTGCAGTAGTGGTAGCAGGGGGCAGGATAGGTGCAGTAATGGTAGCAGGGGTAAGATAGGTGCAGCAGTGGTAGGGGGCAGGATGGGTGCAGTAGTGGTAGTAGCAGGGGGCAGGATGGGTGCAGTAGTGGTAGGGGGTAGGATAGGTGCAGTAGTGGTAGCAGGGGGCAGGATAGGTGCAGTAGTGGTAGCAGGGGGCAGGATAGGTGCAGTAGTGGTATGGGGTAGGATAGGTGCAGTAGTGGTAGCAGGGGGTAAGATAGGTGCAGTAGTGGTAGCAGGGGGTAGGATAGGTGCAGTAGTGGTAGCAGGGGGTAGGATAGGTGCAGTATTGGTAGCAGGGGGTAGGATAGGTGCAGTAGTGGTAGCAGGGGGTAGGATAGGTGCAGTAGTGGTAGGGGCTAAGATAGGTGCAGTAGTGGTAGCAGGGGGCAGGATAGGTGCAGTAGTGGTATGGGGTAGGATAGGTGCAGTAGTGGTAGGGGGTAAGATAGGTGCAGTAGTGGTAGCAGGGGGTAAGATAGGTGCAGTAGTGGTAGCAGGGGGTAGGATAGGTGCAGTAGTGGTAGCAGGAGGTAGGATAGGTGCAGTAGTGGTAGCAGGGGGCAGGATAGGTGCAGTAGTGGTATGGGGTAGGATAGGTGCAGTAGTGGTAGGGGGTAAGATAGGTGCAGTAGTGGTAGCAGGGGGTAGGATAGGTGCAGTAGTGGTATGGGGTAGGATAGGTGCAGTAGTGGTAGGGGGTAGGATAGGTGCAGTAGTGGTGGTAGCAGGATGGGTGCAGTAGTGGCAGGGGGTAGGATAGGTGCAGTAGTGGTAGTAGGGGGTAGGATAGGGGCAGTAGTGGTAGCAGGGGGTAGGATGGGTGCAGTAGTGGTAGCAGGGGGTAGGATAGGTGCAGTAGTGGTAGCAGGGGGTAGGATAGGTGCAGTAGTGGTAGCAGGGGGCAGGATGGGTGCAGTAGTGGTAGCAGGGGGCAGGATGGGTGCAGTAATGGTAGCAGGGGGTAAGATAGGTGCAGCAGTGGTAGGGGGCAGGATAGGTGCAGTAGTGGTAGCAGGGAGTAGGATAGGGGCAGTAGTGGTAGCAGGGGGCAGGATAGGTGCAGCAGTGGTAGGGGGCAGGATAGGTGCAGTAGTGGTAGCAGGGGGTAGGATAGGTGCAGTAGTGGTAGCAGGGGGTAGGATAGGTGCAGTAGTGGTAGCAGGGGGTAGGATAGGTGCAGTAGTGGTAGCAGGGGGCAGGATAGGTGCAGTAGTGGTATGGGGTAGGATAGGTGCAGTAGTGGTAGGGGGTAAGATAGGTGCAGTAGTGGTAGCAGGGGGTAGGATAGGTGCAGTAGTGGTATGGGGTAGGATAGGTGCAGTAGTGGTAGGGGGTAGGATAGGTGCAGTAGTGGTGGTAGCAGGATGGGTGCAGTAGTGGCAGGGGGTAGGATAGGTGCAGTAGTGGTAGTAGGGGGTAGGATAGGGGCAGTAGTGGTAGCAGGGGGTAGGATGGGTGCAGTAGTGGTAGCAGGGGGTAGGATAGGTGCAGTAGTGGTAGCAGGGGGTAGGATAGGTGCAGTAATGGTAGCAGGGGGTAGGATAGGTGCAGTAGTGGTAGCAGGGGGCAGGATGGGTGCAGTAGTGGTAGCAGGGGGCAGGATGGGTGCAGTAATGGTAGCAGGGGGTAAGATAGGTGCAGCAGTGGTAGGGGGCAGGATAGGTGCAGTAGTGGTAGCAGGGGGTAGGATAGGTGCAGTAGTGGTAGCAGGGGGCAGGATGGGTGCAGTAATGGTAGCAGGGGGTAAGATAGGTGCAGCAGTGGTAGGGGGCAGGATGGGTGCAGTAGTGGTAGTAGCAGGGGGCAGGATGGGTGCAGTAGTGGTAGCAGGGGGTAAGATAGGTGCAGGATGGGTGCAGTAGTGGTAGGGGGTAGGATAGGTGCAGTAGTGGTAGTAGGGGGTAGGATAGGGGCAGTAGTGGTAGCAGGGGGTAGGATAGGTGCAGCAGTGGTAGGGGGTAGGATAGGTGCAGTAGTGGTAGCAGGGGGCAGGATAGGTGCAGTAGTGGTAGCAGGGGGCAGGATAGGTGCAGTAGTGGTATGGGGTAGGATAGGTGCAGTAGTGGTAGCAGGGGGTAGGATAGGTGCAGTAGTGGTAGCAGGGGGCAGGATAGGTGCAGTAGTGGTAGCAGGGGGCAGGATAGGTGCAGTAGTGGTATGGGGTAGGATAGGTGCAGTAGTGGTAGCAGGGGGTAGGATAGGTGCAGTAGTGGTAGCAGGGGGCAGGATGGGTGCAGTAATGGTAGCAGGGGGTAAGATAGGTGCAGCAGTGGTAGGGGGCAGGATGGGTGCAGTAGTGGTAGTAGCAGGGGGCAGGATGGGTGCAGTAGTGGTAGGGGGTAGGATAGGTGCAGTAGTGGTAGCAGGGTGCAGGATAGGTGCTGTAGTGGTAGCAGGGGGCAGGATAGGTGCAGTAGTGGTATGGGGTAGGATAGGTGCAGTAGTGGTAGCAGGGGGTAAGATAGGTGCAGTAGTGGTAGCAGGGGGTAGGATAGGTGCAGTAGTGGTAGCAGGGGGTAGGATAGGTGCAGTAGTGGTAGCAGGGGGTAGGATAGGTGCAGTAGTGGTAGCAGGGGGTAGGATAGGTGCAGTAGTGGTAGGGGGTAAGATAGGTGCAGTAGTGGTAGCAGGGGGCAGGATAGGTGCAGTAGTGGTATGGGGTAGGATAGGTGCAGTAATGGTAGCAGGGGGTAGGATAGGTGCAGTAGTGGTAGCAGGGGGCAGGATAGGTGCAGTAGTGGTAGCAGGGGGCAGGATAGGTGCAGTAGTGGTATGGGGTAGGATAGGTGCAGTAGTGGTAGCAGGGGGTAGGATAGGTGCAGTAGTGGTAGCAGGGGGTAGGATAGGTGCAGTAGTGGTAGCAGGGGGTAGGATAGGTGCAGTAGTGGTAGCAGGGGGTAGGATAGGTGCAGTAGTGGTAGCAGGGGGTAGGATAGGTGCAGTAGTGGTATGGGGTAGGATAGGTGCAGTAGTGGTAGGGGGTAAGATAGGTGCAGTAGTGGTGGTAGCAGGATGGGTGCAGTAGTGGCAGGGGGTAGGATAGGTGCAGTAGTGGTAGTAGGGGGTAGGATAGGGGCAGTAGTGGTAGCAGGGGGTAGGATGGGTGCAGTAGTGGTAGCAGGGGGTAGGATAGGTGCAGTAGTGGTAGCAGGGGGTAGGATAGGTGCAGTAGTGGTAGCAGGGGGCAGGATGGGTGCAGTAGTGGTAGCAGGGGGCAGGATGGGTGCAGTAATGGTAGCAGGGGGTAAGATAGGTGCAGCAGTGGTAGGGGGCAGGATAGGTGCAGTAGTGGTAGCAGGGAGTAGGATAGGGGCAGTAGTGGTAGCAGGGGGCAGGATAGGTGCAGCAGTGGTAGGGGGCAGGATAGGTGCAGTAGTGGTAGCAGGGGGTAGGATAGGTGCAGTAGTGGTAGCAGGGGGTAGGATAGGTGCAGTAGTGGTAGCAGGGGGTAGGATAGGTGCAGTAGTGGTAGCAGGGGGCAGGATAGGTGCAGTAGGGGTATGGGGTAGGATAGGTGCAGTAGTGGTAGGGGGTAAGATAGGTGCAGTAGTGGTAGCAGGGGGTAGGATAGGTGCAGTAGTGGTATGGGGTAGGATAGGTGCAGTAGTGGTAGGGGGTAGGATAGGTGCAGTAGTGGTGGTAGCAGGATGGGTGCAGTAGTGGCAGGGGGTAGGATGGGTGCAGTAGTGGTAGCAGGGGGTAGGATAGGTGCAGTAGTGGTAGCAGGGGGTAGGATAGGTGCAGTAGTGGTAGTAGGGGGTAAGATAGGGGCAGTAGTGGTAGCAGGGGGCAGAATAGGTGCAGTAGTGGTAGCAGGGAGTAGGATAGGTGCAGCAGTGGTAGGGGGCAGGATAGGTGCAGTAGTGGTAGCAGGGGGTAGGATAGGTGCAGTAGTGGTAGCAGGGGGTAGGATAGGTGCAGTAGTGGTAGCAGGGGGCAGGATAGGTGCAGTAGTGGTATGGGGTAGGATAGGTGCAGTAGTGGTAGGGGGTAAGATAGGTGCAGTAGTGGTAGCAGGGGGTAGGATAGGTGCAGTAGTGGTATGGGGTAGGATAGGTGCAGTAGTGGTAGGGGGTAGGATAGGTGCAGTAGTGGTGGTAGCAGGATGGGTGCAGTAGTGGCAGGGGGTAGGATAGGTGCAGTAGTGGTAGTAGGGGGTAGGATAGGGGCAGTAGTGGTAGCGGGGGTAGGATGGGTGCAGTAGTGGTAGCAGGGGGTAGGATAGGTGCAGTAGTGGTAGCAGGGGGTAGGATAGGTGCAGTAGTGGTAGCAGGGGGCAGGATGGGTGCAGTAATGGTAGCAGGGGGTAAGATAGGTGCAGGATGGGTGCAGTAGTGGTAGGGGGTAGGATAGGTGCAGTAGTGGTAGTAGGGAGTAGGATAGGGGCAGTAGTGGTAGCAGGGGGTAGGATAGGTGCAGCAGTGGTAGGGGGTAGGATAGGTGCAGTAGTGGTAGCAGGGGGCAGGATAGGTGCAGTAGTGGTAGCAGGGGGCAGGATAGGTGCAGTAGTGGTATGGGGTAGGATAGGTGCAGTAGTGGTAGCAGGGGGTAGAATAGGTGCAGTAGTGGTAGCAGGGGGCAGGGTAGGTGCAGTAGTGGTAGCAGGGGGCAGGATAGGTGCAGTAGTGGTATGGGGTAGGATAGGTGCAGTAGTGGTAGCATGGGGTAGGATAGGTGCAGTAGTGGTAGCAGGGGGCAGGATGGGTGCAGTAATGGTAGCAGGGGGTAAGATAGGTGCAGCAGTGGTAGGGGGCAGGATGGGTGCAGTAGTGGTAGTAGCAGGGGGCAGGATGGGTGCAGTAGTGGTAGGGGGTAGGATAGGTGCAGTAGTGGTAGCAGGGGGCAGGATAGGTGCAGTAGTGGTAGCAGGGGGCAGGATAGGTGCAGTAGTGGTATGGGGTAGGATAGGTGCAGTAGTGGTAGCAGGGGGTAAGATAGGTGCAGTAGTGGTAGCAGGGGGTAGGATAGGTGCAGTAGTGGTAGCAGGGGGTAGGATAGGTGCAGTAGTGGTAGCAGGGGGTAGGATAGGTGCAGTAGTGGTAGCAGGGGGTAGGATAGGTGCAGTAGTGGTAGGGGGTAAGATAGGTGCAGTAGTGGTAGCAGGGGGCAGGATAGGTGCAGTAGTGGTATGGGGTAGGATAGGTGCAGTAATGGTAGCAGGGGGTAGGATAGGTGCAGTAGTGGTAGCAGGGGGCAGGATAGGTGTAGTAGTGGTAGCAGGGGGCAGGATAGGTGCAGTAGTGGTATGGGGTAGGATAGGTGCAGTAGTGGTAGCAGGGGGTAGGATAGGTGCAGTAGTGGTAGCAGGGGGTAGGATAGGTGCAGTAGTGGTAGCAGGGGGCAGGATAGGTGCAGTAGTGGTATGGGGTAGGATAGGTGCAGTAGTGGTAGGGGGTAAGATAGGTGCAGTAGTGGTGGTAGCAGGATGGGTGCAGTAGTGGCAGGGGGTAGGATAGGTGCAGTAGTGGTAGTAGGGGGTAGGATAGGGGCAGTAGTGGTAGCAGGGGGTAGGATGGGTGCAGTAGTGGTAGCAGGGGGTAGGATAGGTGCAGTAGTGGTAGCAGGGGGTAGGATAGGTGCAGTAGTGGTAGCAGGGGTAGGATGGGTGCAGTAGTGGTAGCAGGGGGCAGGATGGGTGCAGTAATGGTAGCAGGGGGTAAGATAGGTGCAGCAGTGGTAGGGGGCAGGATAGGTGCAGTAGTGGTAGCAGGGAGTAGGATAGGGGCAGTAGTGGTAGCAGGGGGCAGGATAGGTGCAGCAGTGGTAGGGGGCAGGATAGGTGCAGTGGTGGTAGCAGGGGGTAGGATAGGTGCAGTAGTGGTAGCAGGGGGTAGGATAGGTGCAGTAGTGGTAGCAGGGGGTAGGATAGGTGCAGTAGTGGTAGCAGGGGGCAGGATAGGTGCAGTAGTGGTATGGGGTAGGATATGTGCAGTAGTGGTAGGGGGTAAGATAGGTGCAGTAGTGGTAGCAGGGGGTAGGATAGGTGCAGTAGTGGTATGGGGTAGGATAGGTGCAGTAGTGGTAGGGGGTAGGATAGGTGCAGTAGTGGTGGTAGCAGGATGGGTGCAGTAGTGGCAGGGGGTAGGATGGGTGCAGTAGTGGTAGCAGGGGGTAGGATAGGTGCAGTAGTGGTAGCAGGGGGTAGGATAGGTGCAGTAGTGGTAGCAGGGGGCAGGATGGGTGCAGTAATGGTAGCAGGGGGTAAGATAGGTACAGCAGTGGTAGGGGGCAGAATAGGTGCAGTAGTGGTAGCAGGGAGTAGGATAGGTGCAGCAGTGGTAGGGGGCAGGATAGGTGCAGTAGTGGTAGCAGGGGGTAGGATAGGTGCAGTAGTGGTAGCAGGGGGTAGGATAGGTGCAGTAGTGGTAGCAGGGGGCAGGATAGGTGCAGTAGTGGTATGGGGTAGGATAGGTGCAGTAGTGGTAGGGGGTAAGATAGGTGCAGTAGTGGTAGCAGGGGGTAGGATAGGTGCAGTAGTGGTATGGGGTAGGATAGGTGCAGTAGTGGTAGGGGGTAGGATAGGTGCAGTAGTGGTAGGGGGTAGGATAGGTGCAGTAGTGGTGGTAGCAGGATGGGTGCAGTAGTGGCAGGGGGTAGGATAGGTGCAGTAGTGGTAGTAGGGGGTAGGATAGGGGCAGTAGTGGTAGCAGGGGGTAGGATGGGTGCAGTAGTGGTAGCAGGGGGTAGGATTGGTGCAGTAGTGGTAGCAGGGGGTAGGATAGGTGCAGTAGTGGTAGCAGGGGGCAGGATGGGTGCAGTAATGGTAGCAGGGGGTAAGATAGGTGCAGCAGTGGTAGGGGGCAGGATAGGTGCAGTAGTGGTAGCAGGGGGTAGGATAGGTGCAGTAGTGGTAGCATGGGGCAGGATGGGTGCAGTAATGGTAGCAGGGGGTAAGATAGGTGCAGCAGTGGTAGGGGGCAGGATGGGTGCAGTAGTGGTAGTAGCAGGGGGCAGGATGGGTGCAGTAGTGGTAGCAGGGGGTAAGATAGGTGCAGGATGGGTGCAGTAGTGGTAGGGGGTAGGATAGGTGCAGTAGTGGTAGTAGGGGGTAGGATAGGGGCAGTAGTGGTAGCAGGGGGTAGGATAGGTGCAGCAGTGGTAGGGGGTAGGATAGGTGCAGTAGTGGTAGCAGGGGGCAGGATAGGTGCAGTAGTGGTAGCAGGGGGCAGGATAGGTGCAGTAGTGGTATGGGGTAGGATAGGTGCAGTAGTGGTAGCAGGGGGTAGGATAGGTGCAGTAGTGGTAGCAGGGGGCAGGATAGGTGCAGTAGTGGTAGCAGGGGGCAGGATAGGTGCAGCAGTGGTATGGGGTAGGATAGGTGCAGTAGTGGTAGCAGGGGGTAGGATAGGTGCAGTAGTGGTAGCAGGGGGCAGGATGGGTGCAGTAATGGTAGCAGGGGGTAAGATAGGTGCAGCAGTGGTAGGGGGCAGGATGGGTGCAGTAGTGGTAGTAGCAGGGGGCAGGATGGGTGCAGTAGTGGTAGGGGGTAGGATAGGTGCAGTAGTGGTAGCAGGGGGCAGGATAGGTGCAGTAGTGGTAGCAGGGGGCAGGATAGGTGCAGTAGTGGTATGGGGTAGGATAGGTGCAGTAGTGGTAGCAGGGGTTAAGATAGGTGCAGTAGTGTTAGCAGGGGGTAGGATAGGTGCAGTAGTGGTAGCAGGGGGTAGGATAGGTGCAGTAGTGGTAGCAGGGGGTAGGATAGGTGCAGTAGTGGTAGGGGGTAAGATAGGTGCAGTAGTGGTAGCAGGGGGCAGGATAGGTGCAGTAGTGGTATGGGGTAGGATAGGTGCAGTAGTGGTAGCAGGGGGTAGGATAGGTGCAGTAGTGGTAGCAGGGGGCAGGATAGGTGCAGTAGTGGTAGCAGGGGGCAGGATAGGGGCAGTAGTGGTATGGGGTAGGATAGGTGCAGTAGTGGTAGCAGGGGGCAGGATAGGTGCAGTAGTGGTATGGGGTAGGATAGGTGCAGTAGTGGTAGCAGGGGGTAGGATAGGTGCAGTAGTGGTAGCAGGGGGTAGGATAGGTGCAGTAGTGGTAGCAGGGGGCAGGATAGGTGCAGTAGTGGTATGGGGTAGGATAGGTGCAGTAGTGGTAGGGGGTAAGATAGGTGCAGTAGTGGTAGCAGGGGGTAGGATAGGTGCAGTAGTGGTATGGGGTAGGATAGGTGCAGTAGTGGTAGGGGGTAGGATAGGTGCAGTAGTGGTAGCAGGATGGGTGCAGTAGTGGCAGGGGGTAGGATAGGTGCAGTAGTGGTAGTAGGGGGTAGGATAGGGGCAGTAGTGGTAGCAGGGGGTAGGATGGGTGCAGTAGTGGTAGCAGGGGGTAGGATAGGTGCAGTAGTGGTAGCAGGGGGTAGGATAGGTGCAGTAGTGGTAGCATGGGGCAGGATGGGTGCAGTAGTGGTAGCAGGGGGCAGGATGGGTGCAGTAATGGTAGCAGGGGGCAGGATAGGTGCAGCAGTGGTAGGGGGCAGGATAGGTGCAGTAGTGGTAGCAGGGGGTAGGATAGGTGCAGTAGTGGTAGCAGGGGGCAGGATGGGTGCAGTAATGGTAGCAGGGGGTAAGATAGGTGCAGCAGTGGTAGGGGGCAGGATAGGTGCAGTAGTGGTAGGGGGTAGGATAGGTGCAGTAGTGGTAGCAGGGGGCAGGATGGGTGCAGTAATGGTAGCAGGGGGTAAGATAGGTGCAGCAGTGGTAGGGGGCAGGATAGGTGCAGTAGTGGTAGGGGGTAGGATAGGTGCAGTAGTGGTAGCATGGGGCAGGATGGGTGCAGTAGTGGTAGCAGGGGGCAGGATGGGTGCAGTAATGGTAGCAGGGGGCAGGATAGGTGCAGCAGTGGTAGGGGGCAGGATAGGTGCAGTAGTGGTAGGGGGTAGGATAGGTGCAGTAGTGGTAGCATGGGGCAGGATGGGTGCAGTAATGGTAGCAGGGGGTAAGATAGGTGCAGCAGTGGTAGGGGGCAGGATAGGTGCAGTAGTGGTAGGGGGTAGGATAGGTGCAGTAGTGGTAGCATGGGGCAGGATGGGTGCAGTAGTGGTAGCAGGGGGCAGGATGGGTGCAGTAATGGTAGCAGGGGGTAGGATAGGTGCAGTAGTGGTAGCAGGGGGTAGGATAGGTGCAGTAGTGGTAGCAGGGGGCAGGATAGGTGCAGTAGTGGTATGGGGTAGGATAGGTGCAGTAGTGGTAGGGGGTAAGATAGGTGCAGTAGTGGTAGCAGGGGGTAGGATAGGTGCAGTAGTGGTAGGGGGTAGGATAGGTGCAGTAGTGGTGGTAGCAGGATGGGTGCAGTAGTGGCAGGGGGTAGGATGGGTGCAGTAGTGGTAGCAGGGGGCAGGATAGGTGCAGTAGTGGTAGCAGGGGGTAGGATAGGTGCAGTAGTGGTAGGGGGTAAGATAGGTGCAGTAGTGGTAGCAGGGGGCAGGATAGGTGCAGTAGTGGTATGGGGTAGGATAGGTGCAGTAGTGGTAGCAGGGGGTAGGATAGGTGCAGTAGTGGTAGCAGGGGGTAGGATAGGTGCAGTAGTGGTAGCAGGGGGCAGGATGGGTGCAGTAGTGGTAGCAGGGGGCAGGATGGGTGCAGTAATGGTAGCAGGGGGTAAGATAGGTGCAGCAGTGGTAGGGGGCAGGATAGGTGCAGTAGTGGTAGCAGGGAGTAGGATAGGTGCAGCAGTGGTAGGGGGCAGGATAGGTGCAGTAGTGGTAGCAGGGGGTAGGATAGGTGCAGTAGTGGTAGCAGGGGGTAGGATAGGTGCAGTAGTGGTAGCAGGGGGCAGGATAGGTGCAGTAGTGGTATGGGGTAGGATAGGTGCAGTAGTGGTAGGGGGTAAGATAGGTGCAGTAGTGGTAGCAGGGGGTAGGATAGGTGCAGTAGTGGTATGGGGTAGGATAGGTGCAGTAGTGGTAGGGGGTAGGATAGGTGCAGTAGTGGTGGTAGCAGGATGGGTGCAGTAGTGGCAGGGGGTAGGATAGGTGCAGTAGTGGTAGTAGGGGGTAGGATAGGGGCAGTAGTGGTAGCAGGGGGTAGGATGGGTGCAGTAGTGGTAGCAGGGGGTAGGATAGGTGCAGTAGTGGTAGCAGGGGGTAGGATAGGTGCAGTAGTGGTAGCAGGGGGCAGGATGGGTGCAGTAGTGGTAGCAGGGGGCAGGATGGGTGCAGTAATGGTAGCAGGGGGTAAGATAGGTGCAGCAGTGGTAGGGGGCAGGATAGGTGCAGTAGTGGTAGCAGGGAGTAGGATAGGTGCAGCAGTGGTAGCAGGGGGTAGGATAGGTGCAGTAGTGGTAGCAGGGGGTAGGATAGGTGCAGTAGTGGTAGTAGGGGGTAGGATAGGGGCAGTAGTGGTAGCAGGGGGTAGGACGGGTGCAGCAGTGGCAGGGGGTAGGATAGGTGCAGTAGTGGTAGCAGGGGGCAGGATAGGTGCAGTAGTGGTAGCAGGGGGTAGGATAGGTGCAGTAGTGGTAGCAGGGGGTAGGATAGGTGCAGTAGTGGTAGCAGGGGGCAGGATAGGTGCAGTAGTGGTATGGGGTAGGATAGGTGCAGTAGTGGTAGGGGGTAAGATAGGTGCAGTAGTGGTAGCAGGGGGTAGGATAGGTGCAGTAGTGGTATGGGGTAGGATAGGTGCAGTAGTGGTAGGGGGTAGGATAGGTGCAGTAGTGGTGGTAGCAGGATGGGTGCAGTAGTGGCAGGGGGTAGGATGGGTGCAGTAGTGGTAGCAGGGGGTAGGATAGGTGCAGTAGTGGTAGCAGGGGGTAGGATAGGTGCAGTAGTGGTAGCAGGGGGCAGGATGGGTGCAGTAGTGGTAGCAGGGGGCAGGATGGGTGCAGTAATGGTAGCAGGGGGTAAGATAGGTGCAGCAGTGGTAGGGGGCAGGATAGGTGCAGTAGTGGTAGCAGGGAGTAGGATAGGTGCAGCAGTGGTAGGGGGCAGGATAGGTGCAGTAGTGGTAGCAGGGGGTAGGATAGGTGCAGTAGTGGTAGCAGGGGGTAGGATAGGTGCAGTAGTGGTAGCAGGGGGCAGGATAGGTGCAGTAGTGGTATGGGGTAGGATAGGTGCAGTAGTGGTAGGGGGTAAGATAGGTGCAGTAGTGGTAGCAGGGGGTAGGATAGGTGCAGTAGTGGTATGGGGTAGGATAGGTGCAGTAGTGGTAGGGGGTAGGATAGGTGCAGTAGTGGTGGTAGCAGGATGGGTGCAGTAGTGGCAGGGGGTAGGATAGGTGCAGTAGTGGTAGTAGGGGGTAGGATAGGGGCAGTAGTGGTAGCAGGGGGTAGGATGGGTGCAGTAGTGGTAGCAGGGGGTAGGATAGGTGCAGTAGTGGTAGCAGGGGGTAGGATAGGTGCAGTAGTGGTAGCAGGGGGCAGGATGGGTGCAGTAGTGGTAGCAGGGGGCAGGATGGGTGCAGTAATGGTAGCAGGGGGTAAGATAGGTGCAGCAGTGGTAGGGGGCAGGATAGGTGCAGTAGTGGTAGCAGGGAGTAGGATAGGTGCAGCAGTGGTAGGGGGCAGGATAGGTGCAGTAGTGGTAGCAGGGGGTAGGATAGGTGCAGTAGTGGTAGCAGGGGGTAGGATAGGTGCAGTAGTGGTAGCAGGGGGCAGGATAGGTGCAGTAGTGGTATGGGGTAGGATAGGTGCAGTAGTGGTAGGGGGTAAGATAGGTGCAGTAGTGGTAGCAGGGGGTAGGATAGGTGCAGTAGTGGTATGGGGTAGGATAGGTGCAGTAGTGGTAGGGGGTAGGATAGGTGCAGTAGTGGTGGTAGCAGGATGGGTGCAGTAGTGGCAGGGGGTAGGATAGGTGCAGTAGTGGTAGTAGGGGGTAGGATAGGGGCAGTAGTGGTAGCAGGGGGTAGGATGGGTGCAGTAGTGGTAGCAGGGGGTAGGATAGGTGCAGTAGTGGTAGCAGGGGGTAGGATAGGTGCAGTAGTGGTAGCAGGGGGCAGGATGGGTGCAGTAGTGGTAGCAGGGGGCAGGATGGGTGCAGTAATGGTAGCAGGGGGTAAGATAGGTGCAGCAGTGGTAGGGGGCAGGATAGGTGCAGTAGTGGTAGCAGGGAGTAGGATAGGTGCAGCAGTGGTAGGGGGCAGGATAGGTGCAGTAGTGGTAGCAGGGGGTAGGATAGGTGCAGTAGTGGTAGCAGGGGGTAGGATAGGTGCAGTAGTGGTAGCAGGGGGCAGGATAGGTGCAGTAGTGGTATGGGGTAGGATAGGTGCAGTAGTGGTAGGGGGTAAGATAGGTGCAGTAGTGGTAGCAGGGGGTAGGATAGGTGCAGTAGTGGTATGGGGTAGGATAGGTGCAGTAGTGGTAGGGGGTAGGATAGGTGCAGT
Source organism: Pseudophryne corroboree (assembly GCF_028390025.1). Classification (NCBI taxonomy): domain Eukaryota; kingdom Metazoa; phylum Chordata; class Amphibia; order Anura; family Myobatrachidae; genus Pseudophryne; species Pseudophryne corroboree. The sequence continues at coordinate 41,037 of NW_026968678.1, forward strand.
AGTGGTGGTAGCAGGATGGGTGCAGTAGTGGCAGGGGGTAGGATAGGTGCAGTAGTGGTAGTAGGGGGTAGGATAGGGGCAGTAGTGGTAGCAGGGGGTAGGATGGGTGCAGTAGTGGTAGCAGGGGGTAGGATAGGTGCAGTAGTGGTAGCAGGGGGTAGGATAGGTGCAGTAGTGGTAGCAGGGGGCAGGATGGGTGCAGTAATGGTAGCAGGGGGTAAGATAGGTGCAGCAGTGGTAGGGGGCAGGATAGGTGCAGTAGTGGTAGGGGGTAGGATAGGTGCAGTAGTGGTAGGGGGCAGGATAGGTGCAGTAGTGGTAGCAGGGGGCAGGATAGGTGCAGTAGTGGTATGGGGTAGGATAGGTGCAGTAGTGGTAGCAGGGGGTAGTATAGGTGCAGTAGTGGTAGCAGGGGGTAGGATAGGGGCAGTAGTGGTAGCAGGGGGTAGGATGGGTGCAGCAGTGGTAGGGGGCAGGATAGGTGCAGTAGTGGTAGGGGGTAGGATAGGTGCAGTAGTGGTAGCAGGGGGTAGGATAGGTGCAGTAGTGGTAGCAGGGGGCAGGATGGGTGCAGTAATGGTAGCAGGGGGTAAGATAGGTGCAGCAGTGGTAGGGGGCAGGATGGGTGCAGTAGTGGTAGTAGCAGGGGGCAGGATGGGTGCAGTAGTGGTAGCAGGGGGTAAGATAGGTGCAGGATGGGTGCAGTAGTGGTAGCAGGGGGTAAGATAGGTGCAGGATGGGTGCAGTAGTGGTAGCAGGGGATAGGATAGGTGCAGTAGTGGTAGCAGGGGGTAAGATAGGTGCAGGATGGGTGCAGTAGTGGTAGCAGGGGATAGGATAGGTGCAGTAGTGGTAGCAGGGGATAGGATAGGTGCAGTAGTGGTAGCAGGGGATAGGATAGGTGCAGTAGTGGTAGCAGGGGGCAGGATGGGTGCAGTAATGGTAGCAGGGGATAGGATAGGTGCAGCAGTGGTAGGGGGCAGGATGGGTGCAGTAGTGGTAGTAGCAGGGGGCAGGATGGGTGCAGTAGTGGTAGCAGGGGGTAAGATAGGTGCAGGATGGGTGCAGTAGTGGTAGCAGGGGGTAAGATAGGTGCAGGATGGGTGCAGTAGTGGTACACGTTGTTACATACGCTGGTAACTAAACGGGCGCCCCCTGTGGGACCACCTGTGCCAGTGCAGCAGTTTATGGTCCCTGCAGTCTATATGCCATGGGCGGATCGAATCTCAACTCAGTTACAGCACTTGAACCGATCACTGACTAGATCTAAATCTCACTCTCGCCCACCTAAGACGCCTTCTAAACGGGTTATTACCTCCTCCCAATCCACCGCTGTCCTGTACACATCCTCTGAGGAGGATGGTGCATATACTGATCCCACAGACACTGACTCAGATGCTTCTGATGGGGTAGGAAAGTCTATGGTGGATGTCCCTGATTTGTGGAGGCTTTCGGGCTCATTCTTAGGTCTCTGATGAACCTGGGCCTGTGGCTGTCTCTAAAAATCCGGACAGATTTAAACGTATGAAAATGGTTAAACAGGTTTTACCTCTTTTTCAACACTTGGCTGACATACTTCAGGAATCCTGTGAAAAGCCGGGAACAAAATTCACACTGCATAAGAGACTGTTGGCTCGCTATCCTCTCTCTGCAGAGCTATGTAAAAATTGGGAAATTCCTCCGCCTGTAGATTCTCATGTGGCACGCATGGTAGTTTCCTCTGCTCTGCCAGTAACTACCGTCTCCTCTCTGAGGGCACCAAAGGATAGACGTGTGGAGGGTTGTTTAAAAGCGATTTACACCAGAACGGGGGCTGTGCATAGGCCAACCATTGCAGCAACATGGGCTGCTAAAGTTGAGGCGTGGGCTCCAGAACTAGAAGCGGAGCTGCCTTCCAACGCATCTGAGCATGCTCGACAATGTCTCTCTTATATTGCCACGGCTTCTCGGTACCTTAAGGAGGCGGCCTCCGATGCCAGGGTGCTGGCGGCCAAGGCTACTACTACGTCCGTCTTGGCCAGACGTATCCTTTGGTTGAGATCCTAGTTGGTGGATATGGATTCCAAGAAAACCCTGGCGGTGCTTCCAAAGGGAGACATTCTCTTTGGAGACCTCAATAAGATTGTGGCTGATCTGGCTTCCGCACAAACAGCCTGCCTACTTAGTACTGCTCCGAAGGCTAAAAGTACTTTTCCCTCATCCCTTTCATCCTCCAGGAAAAGCAAAAGGTCAGGCATACCCGAAACAAGCTTGTGCTTCCAAACCTGCCAAGCCCGGACCTAAGCGGGCCTGCCCATCAGCCTGCTTCCAAGACTGACAAGCTGGCCGCATGACGGGGCGGGCCTCCCCCTGGGGGATCCCAGAGTAGGGGACTGACTTCTAGGTTTTGCCCAGGAATGGTTGAAGACCACTTCAGATGCCTGGGTCTGGGAATTCGTCACTCGAGGTTACGCCGTATCCTTCAAGAAACATCCCCCTCAATGATTTTGCCTGACAGATGTCCCTCTGGATCCGGTAAAAGCAAACACTCTTCATTAGGTAGTACATTCCCTCCTGACTACAGGAGTGGTGGGTACAGGTGCCTCTGACTCAGAGGCAAGGGGTACTATTCACCACTGTTCCTAGTCCCGAAACCGAATGGGTCCTCTCTGCCCATTCTCAATCTCAAGGCATTAAACAAGTATGTGGAAGTCTCCAAGTTTCGTATGGAAACTCTCCGCTCTATTGTTCTGGCCTTGGAGCCTGGGGACTATATGGTCTTCCTGGACATACAGGATGCCTGCCTCCATATTCCTATTGCACTGTCACATCAGCAGTGCCTGCGGTTTGCAGTGGGCAACCTCCATTACCAATTTCGGGTGTTGCCTTTTGGTTTGACAACGGCTCCTCGTGTTTTCACCAAAGTTATGGCGGTGATGATGGCTGCACTCCGCCGTCAAGGAGTCAGGATCCTGCCGTATTTGGACGATTTGTTGATCCTAGCAAATTCTCCAGAAGTTCTCCTGTGCACCTGGGAGCGTTATTGGACACTCACAACCAGCGGTTGTTCTTGTCTCAGGAGAAAGCCCTGAAACTTCAGGATAAGATTCGTTGCTTCCTATCCGCAAGTGTCGATACATTCGGCAATGCAAGCACTAGGTCTCATGGTGTCGGCATTCGACATGGTGGAGTACGCTCAATTCCATTCTCGCTCTCTGCAGAGGCTGATTCTTGCCAAGTGGGACGCCTTCCTCACCGGATCAGATCTCAAATGATATCTCCTTGTCTCTGGAGGTCTGTATGTCACTGAGCTGGTGGCTTCAGGACCAACGATTGAGCAGGGGTCGTCCCTTCTGGATATCCAGCTGGGTCCTGCTGACGACTGATGCCAGTCTGAGAGGTTGGGAGCGTGGTGTTGGAGCAACACCCCCTTCAGGGTCGGTGGACCAAGGAGGAGTCTCTCCTCCCGATCAACATTCTGGAAATGCAGGCAGTGTCCAATGTACTGAACCTGGCCCAGTATTTGGTACAGAACAGGCCTGTTCAAGTACAGTCGGACAACGCCACCACGGTGGCCTACATAAATCATCAAGGCGGCACTTGAAGCCGCATGGCAATGAGGGATGTATCATGGATTCTTCAGTGGGCAGAACGCCATCTGCCGGCCATATCCGCAGTGTTCATTCCGGGAGTCCTCAACTGGGAAGCCAACTATCTCAGTCGTCGTGACGTACACGCCGTAGAGTGGAGCCTTCATTCGGTAGTATTTCAACTCATAGTGGACAAGTGGGACCTACCAGATGTAGACCTGATGGCGTCTCGACACAATCACAAGGTTCCGGTCTTCGGAGCAAGGCCGAGGGATCCTCAAGCAGCGTTCGTGGATGCTCTGGCAATTTCATGGAACTTTCGGCTGCCGTACATGTTCCCTCCGGTGTCACTCCTGCCCAGAGTAATATGGAAGTTCAAGCAAGAAGGAGGTGTTTGTACACGTGTGGTGAAAATGTCTGAGGTTGAATGCTCTTCCCAGGAAGAGCCTGTACTGGGAGCACAGATAACATTAGGGGTGGCCCCGTCGACACAGCCGACTCCTGACTGGGCTAATAATGTCTTGAATGCTTTAAATGTGAATATGGCTCTTATTAATAAGAGGTTGGATAAGGCTGAGGCTCAGACCCAAGCTTATAAGAAATCTGTGGATGATGTATTGTCTCAGGTTCAGGACTCTGCGGGGTCACGTAAGCGTACATTTGACCAGTTAGCTGATGCCAATACCGACACGGATACTGACTCCAGTGTCGATTATGCTGATTCTAGATTGGATCCAAAATTAGCTAAGAGCATTCAGTACATGATTGTTGCTGTTAAAGATATTTTACATATAAAAGACGACCCGACTGTTCCTGATACTAGGGTCTGTATGTATAAGGGGAAGAAAACTGAGGTAACGTTTCCCCCTTCTCATGAACTGAACGCTCTTTTTGAGAAGATATGGGACACTCCTGACAAGAAATTTCAGATTCCCAAAAGAATTCCAGTGGCATATCCTTTCCCCACTGCTGATCGGGAAAAATGGGAATCGGTCCCTGCGGTTGATAAGGCCCTGTCGCATTTATCAAAACAGGTGGCTTTATCGTCCTCTGGTACAACGACCCTTAAAGACCCTGCGGATCGTAAGCAGGAAGCTACTCTTAAATCCATCTATGCGACCACGGGTACACAACTCAGGCCGGTCATTGCTTCTGCGTGGGTCAGTAGTGCTATTGAGAAATGGGCAGATTCCTTGTTAACGGATATAGATACCCTAGACAGAAACAGCATAATGCTGACGCTGGGTTACATCAAGGACGCTGGGAGCAAAAGCCAATGCAATGGCGGTAGCTGCTAGGCGAGCATTGTGGATTCACCAGTGGAATGCGGATTCTGATTCCAAAAGAAATATGGAATCTTTGCCTTATAAAGGAGGTGCGTTGTTTGGGGACGACCTTACAGACCTCGTCTCTACAGCTACCGCAGGAAAATTGTCATTTTTACCTTATGTTCCCCCAAAACATAAGAAAATGCATTATTATCAAATGCAGTCCTTTCGGCCCAATAGATACCGAAGAGGAAGAGGCTCTGCCTTCCTTGCTGCTAGAGGCAGGGGAAGAGGTAAAAGAAACCCAGGCTTCTCTGCCTTCCAAGAACAGAAGTCCTCCACGGCTTCTGCCAAGTCCATCGCATGACGCTGGGGCTCCCCTGCGGGAGTCCTCGCCGGTTGGGGCACATCTCAAGCTCTTCAGCCAGGTCTGGGTTCGCTCGGGCCTGGAACCTTGGATTTAAAAAATTGTGTCACAAGGGTACAAACTAGAATTTTAAGACATTCCCCCTCGCCTATTTTTCAAATCAGCCTTGCCAGCTTCTCTGACTGGCAGAGAGGTAGTGTGCGACGCAATACAAAAATTGTGTCAGAACCAGGTCATTATCACAGTTCCCCCTGCGCAACAGGGCCAAGGCTTTTATTCCAGCTTATTCGTGGTTCCGAAGCCGGACGGCTCGGTCAGACCGATCCTCAACCTAAAAGACCTAAATTTCTTTCTGCAGAAATTCAAATTCAAGATGGAGTCTCTCAGAGCAGTGATCTCCAGTCTGGAGGAAGGGGACTTTATGGTCTCCTTAGACATAAAGGATGCCTACCTACATGTTCCCATTTATCCTCCTCATCAGGCCTTCCTGCGCTTTGCGGTTCAGGATTGTCATTACCAATTTCAGACGTTGCCGTTTGGGCTGTCCACGGCTCCGAGGATTTTCACCAAAGTGGTGGCGGAGATGATGATTCTTCTTTGCATGCAAGGTGTCATGATTATCACATACTTGGACGATCTCCTGATGAAAGCCAGATGCAGGGACAAGTTGTTAGAGAAAATTGCACTGTCCCTGAAGGTGTTGCAACAACATGGCTGGCTACTCAACCTGCCGAAATCTCCGTTGATCCCTACGACCCGCCTGTCGTTTCTGGGGATGAATCTGGACAGAGAGTTTTTCTTCCAGAAGAAAAAGCTTGGGAACTTCAGACTCTGGTAAAACAAATCTTAAAATCAACCAGTGTCGATCCATCAATGCACTCGCTTGCTGGGAAAGATGGTGGCGGCCTATGAGGCCATTCAGTTGCAGATTCCATGCCAAAGTATTCCAGAGGGACCTGTTGGACAAGTGGTCCGGTTCCCATCTACACATGCAACGGACGATAGTCCTGTCCTCAAAGACAAGGATATCACTCCTGTGGTGGCTGCACAGTTCTCACCTCCTCGAGGGATGCAGGTTCGGAATTCAGGATTGGATTCTAGTGACCATGGATGCAAGTCTCCGGGGTTGGGGTGCAGTCACACAGGGAAAACTTCCAAGGAAGATGGTCAAGTCAGGAGACTTGTCTCCACATAAACGTTCTGGAATTAAGGGCCATTTACAATGGCCTTCTACAAACGGAACGCCTTCTTCAAAGTCGACCCGTCCTCATCCAGTCGGACAATGTAACAGCAGCAGCTTACATCAACCGCCAGGGCGGAACAAAAAGCAGAGCAGCAATGGCAGAAGCCACAAGGATTCTCCGCTGGGCGGAGAAACATCTAAGCGCTCTGTCAGCTATCTTCATTCCAGGAGTGGACAACTGGGAAGCAGACTTCCTCAGCAGACACGATCTCCATCCAGGAGAGTGGAGACTTCATCCAGAAGTCTTCACAGAAGTGACAAGTCGCTGGGGTACTCCCGAAGTAGACATGATGGCGTCTCGTCTCAACAAGAAACTCCAAAATTATTGCGCCAGCTCTGGTGACACCGTGGGTGTTTCAGTCGGTATGTGTTCCCTCCACTTCCTCTCATTCCGAGAGTGTTAAAAATTATAAGAAGAAGAAAGGTTCAGACGATCCTCATTGTTCCAGATTGGCCAAGGAGGGCTTGGTATCCTGATCTTCAGGATTTACGCATAGGAAATCCCTGGACGCTTCCTCTACGAGAGGACCTGTTACAGCAGGGGCCATGTCAGTATCAAGATTTACCGCGGCTACGTTTGACGGCATGGCGGTTGAACGCCAGATTCTAACCCAGAAGGGTATTCCCAGTGAAGTCATTCCCACTCTTATTCAGGCTAGAAAGGGTGTTACGTCAAAACACTATCACCGTATTTGGAGGAAATATATTTCCTGGTGCGAGTCCAAGAAGGCTTATGCGGAAAAAATTTTACTTGGACGTTTTCTCCACTCTTTACAAGCTGGAGTGGATGCGGGCCTTAAATTAGGATCAATTAAAGTACAGATTTCTGCATTGTCAGTTTTCTTTCAGAAACAATTGACCTCACTTCCTGAGGTGCAAACGTTTGTAAAGGGGGTGTTACACATCCAACCTCTTTTTGTGCCTCCTGTGGCACCTTGGGACCTTAACATGGTGTTACAGTTCCTTCAATCTCATTGGTTTGAACCTTTACAAAAGGTGGATTTGAAATTCCTCACTTGGAAAGTGGTCATTTTATTGGCCTTGGCATCCACACGGCGGGTGTCTGAATTGGCGGCCTTGTCTCACAAGAGCCCTTATTTGATCTTCCATGAAGATAGAGCAGAGTTGAGAACTCGTCAACAGTTTCTGCCGAAGGTGGTTTCCTCTTTTCATATAAAGCAACCTATTGTGGTGCCAGTGGCTACTGACACTTTAGCGGAGTCAAAGTCTCTGGGTGTGGTCAGAGCTTTAAAAATCTATGTCGCCAGAACGGCTCAGATTAGGAAAACAGAGGCTCTAGTTGTCCTGTATGCTCCCAACAGGATTGGGTGTCCTGCTTCCAAGCAGACTATTGCACGCTAGATCTGTCATACGATTCAGCAGGCTCATTCAACGGCTGGATTGCCGTTGCCAAAATCGGTAAAGGCCCATTCCACTAGGAAGGTGGGCTCATCCTGAGCGGCTGCCCGAGGGGTCTCAGCATTACAGCTTTGGCCTTAGGATGATGCCCATACACACAAAGGAAGGGAGAGATCCCTGTAGCAGAGTGAGCCGCGTTGTTATAGGCAAACTCCGCCATGGACAGATGAGCAACCCAGTCAGTCTGACACTTGGAGACATAACACCTGAGGAACTGCTCCAAGGACTGGTTCACCCTTTCAGTCTGCCCATTAGACTGCGGATGGTAGCCTGACGACAAGCTGACAGAAATATGGAGATCGGAACAAAATGCCCTCCAGAATTGGCCCCAAACTGGGATCCGCGGTCAGAGACCACATCAAGTGGCAACTCGTGGAGGCGCACAACATGCAGCATAAATAATTCAGACAGGCGTCTGGCCGATGGCAGCCCAACCAGTGGAACGAAGTGCGCCATTTTCGAAAACCTGTCAACGACAACCCAGATGGCTGTCATCCCCGAGGATTTGGGCAAGTCCACCACAAAATCCATTGAAATGTGGGTCCATGGCTTAGATGGAATAGAGAGTGGATGTAATGGGCCAACAGGAACCCCTCTAGGAGTCTTATTTTGGGCACAGATGTCACATGCCCGAACCCACTGATCCACATTCTTAGCCACCGAGGGCCACCACACCGCCCTAGATAGCAACTCCCGAGTTCTGGCAATACCCGGGTGACCTGCCGACTTCTTGGCATGGAATTCCAGGAACACTCGCTGTCTTAACCTAGGAGGCACAAACAAAAGACCTACCGGAAGGTCTGGAGGAGCCTGCTCCTGTGCTCTAAGGACTAATGACAAGAGGTCCTGGGTAATGCACAATGGGCAATGGCTCCTCGGTGGTCTCCTGGATTGGAGAAAAACTCAGCGAGAGCGCACCAGCCTTGATGTTTTTTGACCCAGGGCGAAATGTTATCAAAAAATTAAAGCAAGCAAAAAACAAAGCCCATCGTGCCTGCCTGGCATTGAGACGCTTCGCTGACTCTAAATATGCCAAATTCTTATGGTCGGTGAGAATTGAGACCACAAACTTAGCCCCCTCAAGCCAGTGTCTCCACTCCTCGAGTGCATCCTTAATAGCCAACAATTCCTGGTTACCCACGTCATAATTCATCTCGGCAGGCGAAAATTTATGGGAAAAGTAAGCACAGGGATGAAGGCGATTATCAGACACTCCCATCTGAGAGAGCACTGCCCCAATACCCATCTCAGAGGCATCCACCTCCACCACAAAAGGACGCTCTGGATCTGGGTGTCGCAGCACCTTGGCCGAGACGACAAATGCCCTTTTGAGACGGGCAAAAGCCGCTTTGGCCTCACAAGACCAGTGAGCAACATCCGCCCCTTTCTTAGTGAGTGCCATCAAGGGCGCCACTATAGATGAAAATCCAGCGATAAATCGTCTATAAAAATTTGCAAAGCCCAGGAAACGCTGAAGCGCCTTCAAACTAGTGGGCTGCACCCAATCCAGGACTGCCTGTACCTTGGAACCCTCCATTTGGAAACCTTCTGGGGAGATAATATATCCTAGAAATGCGATTTGCTGAACTTCAAATTCGCACTTCTCCAGCTTTGCCCCAAGCCGGTGGTCTCTGAGTTTCTAGAGGACTAAGCGTACATGCTTCCGATGTTCCTCCAGGGAATGGGAGAAGATTAGGATGTCATCTAAGTATACAACTCAGAATCTACCCAAATATTCCCTGAGCACATCGTTCATGAAATCCTGGAAGTCTGCCGGGGCATTACAGAGCCCAAAAGGCATCACCAAATATTCCTAATGCCCTGAGTGGGTATTAAAGGCAGTCTTCCATTCACCCCCCTCTCTTATTCGGATTAGATTGTACGCACCGCGTAGGTCAATCCTAGAAAAAATGGTGGCAGTACGAAGCTGGTCAAACAAGACCGAAATGAGAGGCAGTGGGTATGAGTTTTTAATCGTGATACGGTTCAACGAATCGTCCTTTTTACCCACGAAGAAGAACCCCGACCCAACTGGAGACTGTGAAGGTCTGATAAATCCCTTAGCCAAGTTCTCCTGAATGTACTCTGCCATAGCCTGAGTCTCAGGACGTGACAGGGAGTACAACCTGCTCTTGGGAAGCTTAGCATTCGGCAACAAATCAATGGCACAGTCATAGGGGCGATGGGGAGGTAGTACCTCTGCAACTTTTTGGAGAACACGTCCGCAAAATCTGCATAACATCCTGGCAATCCTGGCAAACTTAGCTGCAAAAGCCTGACTGGAAGGCTCAAGCAACTCCTGAAACAATCCGTACCCCAACTAAGAATCTCCCCAGAGACCCAGTCAAATTGAGGATTGTGGGCCCTTAACCAGGGTAACCCAAACACCAATGGGGCAAAAGTACAGACAGTCACATAAAAGGACAATTCTTCAGAGTGTGTGGCTCCAATAAACAAAGAAATCTGGCTAGTGCAAGAGGTAATTTTACCCTGGGATAATGGTTCCCCGTTTAACCCACAGATCTCAATTTCCGATGCCAGGGGTACTAAGGGAACAGTGTTTCAGGGCGAATTGGCGGTCCATAAAAACCCTGTCGGCCCCACTGTCCACAAAGGCCTCAGTCTTGACAGTTTGACCGAGGATCTACAAGGTCACCGGAATGATAAAAGTCTTCTTGGGAAATTCTGACTTCTGGCCTGACAGGATATTTCCCATTACCCTCAGGCCCTGAAGTTTTCCGGCTTTTCTGGGCATGATACTACCACATGACCTTTATTCCCACAGTACAAACACAACCCCTGCTGTCTTCTCACGCGAGGAGAGGCGAGTAGCCCCAATCTGTATAGGCTCCTCGGAAAATCCTCAGAGTCTGAGGTTCCCTTGGGAAAGAAGGAAACCTCAGTCTCCCTTTCAAGCCTACGCTCTCTCAGCCGTCTATCCACCCGGATGGATAACTGCATGAGCTGATCCAAGCTATAGGGCAAGGGATATTGTACCAGTTGGTCTTTTATCTGGTTAGAAAGACCTCTTCGGTACTGGTGTCTCAGGGCTGGGTCATTCCACTGGGTATCATGGGCCAACCTCCGAAACACCGTACAGTAAACCTCAACTGGCCTTTGCCCTTGCTTAAGGATCGAAATCTGAGCCTCGGCTGAGGCCGTCTTGTCAGGGTCATCATACAACATGCCCAGTGCCGTAAAAAAAGCATCAACACTTTTAAGCGACGGACAGTCAGGCTGCAACCCATATGCCCAGACCTGTGGGTCTCCTTGTAGCAAGAAAATCATATGCCCACCCGCTGAATCTCCGACCCAGAAGACTGAGGCCTAAGCTGGAAATATAGCTTGCAGCTCTCCATGAAACAAAAGAACTGCGAGCGATCTCCAGAAAAACGATCTGGGAGATTTACTTTCGGCTCCTTAAGCCCTGAATGTGCTGCTGCTGCGGGAGCTCCACCAGCGGCCTGGGAGGTGTGCATTTTAATGGACAAATCATTAAATTGTCTAGTCAAGACCTGCACCTGATCAACCACCTGTTGCAAAGTATTTTGAGGGGTATGCTCCATATTCCCACAAAATTTCAACAGGAGTATTTGGGCTGCTGAATATGTTATGCACACCAGTGCCTGCAGGAATGTACTGGTGTCTGAACTGTTATGCACACCAGTGCCTGCAGGAATGTACTGGTGTCTTAACGGAGAGGGATGCAAAACAAATGAACTCACAGACAGACGGGGGAATATGACATTACGTACACAGAAGGTGATAGGGTAACAAAATAAACACAAAGTGAACAGAGAAGCCCAGAGGCTAAGAAACTGGGTGTCTCCCTAGTATTAGAAATGCTCAGATGGAATGAAGCGAGATGTTGTGTTTTAATACGTAGAGAACCCGAAATGCTGTTGCTAAGGGCAACAGCAAAACCCTAAAGGGTTACCAACGGGTGTGGCAGTAAACTCCTTGGTCAGAGATGGAATAATAGACACAAGGAGAGTCTCCACAATCCTAGTCCTCACTTGTAGTGCACTGGTTCAGTTTACTGCCACTAAGCTGACACCTGAACACCTTGCACAGTGAGAAAGGATTTTGGCAGGCAAGTCTGAGAATACAGCCGCAAACTTGCTAAGTTCACAGAGTAGCAAAAGAACCCCAGCAAGTTAAACGACTGACTCCAGTCTTACTGCTAGGTCTGGATTGAAAGAGTGTAGTACCAAATCCCAAGGCCTATTTGCAGTAAGCAACAAACAAATACAAAGTTACACAGTACTGGCTAACTTTCAGAAACTGACTAACCAACAAAGATTCAGCAGCATCTGCTTAACCTGAGAAGAGGGTTTATAAAGCAGGTGCTGTCCACACCCCACTCAAACCTCGCAGACTGTGAGCACAAACACCAGCACCGAATCCCCTGCCGTGCACAGAGCCTGTAACCACTGCACAGCAAAAGACCCGAACCGGAGTATCAGCTGCGCTCAGGTTACTCCGCTAGCACTTGCCTCCCGGTTGCCATGACGATGTGGCAGCACAGGACAGGAGACCCTAACATTGGGTAGACGGATCCCTCTGTCTCTAATGTCCTTTTATCCATTGGATTCCTATAAACCTTTTAATCGCAGATGGACACTTATTATGAATTAAGCGAAAATGGTCGGATAGGGCGTGTATTGTCAGCCCGTTCCTAATATTTCTTACATGTTCACTTATCCGGACCTTCAAGGGTCTCGAGGTCCTCCCTATGTAAAAGAGGCCGCACGTGCATTCTACAGCATACACCACATTCTTGGTGTTACAAGTAATGAATTCCCTCACGGTGATCTTTTTTTTCCATTTATTGTCAATACACTAATCTTGCTGCTGCCGTCACCCCTTATGGTTCGGCATCCCATGCACGTGCCGCAGCGGAAAAACCCTTTTGATTTAATAGTAGGAAGAGATTTCACTGGGGGTATTGCGCCCCTTACCAAGGCACTACTGATGTTAGGTGCCTGCCTGTATATACACTTAGTTTTTTTGGGAAGTTATCTGGTTTGTTTGTTTGTTTGTTTGTTCTGGTTACACACATCTAGTTGTGTTCTAGTTATGTTCAGCCTGTTGCTGACATTGTTGGTGCTGTTGGCTTGTGTTCTATGGAATGCCACGTTGTACGGCATGGTTGTGGTGTGAGCTGGTATGTATCTCACCTTAAAAATAAATCATAAATCCTTTCCTCAAAATGTCCGTCTCCCTGGGCACAGTTCCTATAACTGAGGTCTGGAGGAGGGGCATAGAGGGAGGAGCCAGTTCACGCCCTTATTAAAGTCTTAAAGTGCCCATGTCTCCTGCGGATCCTGTCTATACCCCATGGTTCTATTGATGACCCCAGCATCCTCTACGGACTCAGAGAAAAGGATTTACCGGTAGGTATTAAAATCCTATTATTTATTAGTGCGCATCCATGTCGCCTCTAGTAATCCCACACGAGCGTCCATGTCTCCTCCAGTAATCCCACATGAGCGTCCATGTCACCTCTAGTAATCCCACACGAGCGTCCATGTCTCCTCCAGTAATCCCACATGAGCGTCCGTGTCACATCTAGTAATCGCACATGAGCGTCCGTGTCACCTCTAGTAATCCCACAAGAGCGTCCGTGTCACCTCTAGTAATACCAAATGAGCGTCCATGTCACCTCTAGTAATCCCACAAGAGCGTCCGTGTCACCTCTAGTAATACCAAATGAGCGTCCATGTCACCTCTAGTAATCCCACATGAGCGTCCGTGTCACCTCTAGTAATCCCACATGAGCGTCCATGTAACCTCTAGTAATCCCACATAAGCGTCCATGTCACCTCTAGTAATCCCACATGAGCGTCCATGTCACCTCTAGTAATCAAACATGAGCGCCCATGTCACCTCTAGTAATCCCACATGAGCGTCCGTGTCACCTCTAGTAATCCCACATGAGCGTCCATGTAACCTCTAGTAATCCCACATAAGCGTCCATGTCACCTCTAGTAATCCCACATGAGCGTCCATGTCACCTCTAGTAATCAAACATGAGCGCCCATGTCGCCTCTAGTAATTCCACATGAGCGTCCATGTCGCCTCTAGTAATCCCACATGAGCGTCCATGTCACCTCTAGTAATCCCACATGAGCGTCCGTGTCACCTCTAGTAATCAAACATGAGCGTCCATGTCACCTCTAGTAATCCCACATGAGCGTCCATGTTACCTCTAGTAATCAAACATGAGCGTCCATGTCACCTCTAGTAATCCCACATGAGCGTCCATGTCACCTCTAGTAATCCCACATGAGCTTCCATGTTACCTCTAGTAATCCCACATGAGCGTCCATGTTACCTCTAGTAATCCCACATGAGCGCCCACATCACCTCTAGTAATCCCACATGAGCGTCCATGTTACCTCTAGTAATCCCACATGAGCGCCCATGTCTCCTCTAGTAATCCCACATGAGCGTCCATGTCGCCTCTAGTAATCCCACATGAGCGTCCATGTCACCTCTAGTAATCCCACATGAGCGTCCATGTCACCTCTAGTAATCCCACATGAGCGTCCATGTCACCTCTAGTAATCCCACATGAGCGTCCATGTCACCTCTAGTAATCCCACATGAGTGTCCATGTCACCTCTAGTAATCCCACACGAGCGTCCATGTCACCTCCAGTAATCCCACATGAGCGTCCATGTCACCTCTAGTAATCCCACACGAGCGTCCATGTCTCCTCCAGTAATCCCACATGAGCGTCCGTGTCACCTCTAGTAATCCCACATGAGCGCCCGTGTCACCTCTAGTAATCCCACAAGAGCGTCCGTGTCACCTCTAGTAATACCAAATGAGCGTCCATGTCACCTCTAGTAATCCCACATGAGCGTCCGTGTCACCTCTAGTAATCCCACATGAGCGCCCGTGTCACCTCTAGTAATCCCACATGAGCGTCCATGTAACCTCTAGTAATCCCACATAAGCGTCCATGTCACCTCTAGTAATCCCACATGAGCGTCCATGTCACCTCTAGTAATCAAACATGAGCGCCCATGTCGCCTCTAGTAATCCCACATGAGCGTCCATGACGCCTCTAGTAATCCCACATGAGCGTCCATGTCACCTCTAGTAATCCCACATGAGCGTCCGTGTCACCTCTAGTAATCAAACATGAGCGTCCGTGTCACCTCTAGTAATCCCACATGAGCGTCCATGTTACCTCTAGTAATCAAACATGAGCGTCCATGTCACCTCTAGTAATCCCACATGAGCGTCCATGTCACCTCTAGTAATCCCACATGAGCGTCCATGTCACCTCTAGTAATCAAACATGAGCACCCATGTCGCCTCTAGTAATCCCACATGAGCGTCCATGGCGCCTCTAGAAATCCCACATGAGCGTCCATGTCACCTCTAGTAATCCCACATGAGCGTCCGTGTCACCTCTAGTAATCCCACATGAGCGTCCATGTTACCTCTAGTAATCAAACATGAGCGTCCATGTCACCTCTAGTAATCCCACATGAGCGTCCAGGTCACCTCTAGTAATCCCACATGAGCGTCCATGTTACCTCTAGTAATCCCACATGAGCGTCCATGTTACCTCTAGTAATCCCACATGAGCGCCCACATCACCTCTAGTAATCCCACATGAGCGTCCATGTTACCTCTAGTAATCCCACATGAGCGCCCATGTCTCCTCTAGTAATCCCACATGAGCGTCCATGTCGCCTCTAGTAATCCCACATGAGCGTCCATGTCACCTCTAGTAATCCCACATGAGCGTCCATGTCACCTCTAGTAATCCCACATGAGCGTCCATGTCACCTCTAGTAATCCCACATGAGCGTCCATGTCACCTCTAGTAATCCCACATGAGTGTCCATGTCACCTCTAGTAATCCCACACGAGCGTCCATGTCACCTCCAGTAATCCCACATGAGCGTCCATGTCACCTCTAGTAATCCCACACGAGCGTCCATGTCTCCTCCAGTAATCCCACATGAGCGTCTGTGTCACATCTAGTAATCGCACATGAGCGTCCATGTTACCTCTAGTAATCCCACACGAGCGTCCATGTCTCCTCCAGTAATCCCACATGAGCGTCCGTGTCACCTCTAGTAATCCCACATGAGCGCCCGTGTCACCTCTAGTAATCCCACAAGAGCGTCCGTGTCACCTCTAGTAATACCAAATGAGCGTCCATGTCACCTCTAGTAATCCCACATGAGCGTCCGTGTCACCTCTAGTAATCCCACATGAGCGCCCGTGTCACCTCTAGTAATCCCACATGAGCGTCCATGTAACCTCTAGTAATCCCACATAAGCGTCCATGTCACCTCTAGTAATCCCACATGAGCGTCCATGTCACCTCTAGTAATCAAACATGAGCGCCCATGTCGCCTCTAGTAATCCCACATGAGCGTCCATGACGCCTCTAGTAATCCCACATGAGCGTCCATGTCACCTCTAGTAATCCCACATGAGCGTCCGTGTCACCTCTAGTAATCAAACATGAGCGTCCGTGTCACCTCTAGTAATCCCACATGAGCGTCCATGTTACCTCTAGTAATCAAACATGAGCGTCCATGTCACCTCTAGTAATCCCACATGAGCGTCCATGTCACCTCTAGTAATCCCACATGAGCGTCCATGTCACCTCTAGTAATCAAACATGAGCACCCATGTCGCCTCTAGTAATCCCACATGAGCGTCCATGGCGCCTCTAGAAATCCCACATGAGCGTCCATGTCACCTCTAGTAATCCCACATGAGCGTCCGTGTCACCTCTAGTAATCCCACATGAGCGTCCATGTTACCTCTAGTAATCAAACATGAGCGTCCATGTCACCTCTAGTAATCCCACATGAGCGTCCAGGTCACCTCTAGTAATCCCACATGAGCGTCCATGTTACCTCTAGTAATCCCACATGAGCGTCCATGTTACCTCTAGTAATCCCACATGAGCGCCCATGTCTCCTCTAGTAATCCCACATGAGCATCCATGTCACCTCTAGTAATCCCACACGAGCGTCCATGTCTCCTCCAGTAATCCCACATGAGCGTCCGTGTCACATCTAGTAATCGCACATGAGCGCCCGTGTCACCTCTAGTAATCCCACAAGAGCGTCCGTGTCACCTCTAGTAATACTAAATGAGCGTCCATGTCACCTCTAGTAATCCCACATGAGCGTCCATGTCACCTCTAGTAATCCCACATGAGCGTCCGTGTCACCTCTAGTAATCCCACATGAGCGTCCATGTAACCTCTAGTAATCCCACATGAGCGTCCATGTCACCTCTAGTAATCCCACATGAGCGTCCATGTCACCTCTAGTAATCAAACATGAGCGCCCATGTCGCCTCTAGTAATCCCACATGAGCGTCCATGTCGCCTCTAGTAATCCCACATGAGCGTCCATGTCACCTCTAGTAATCCCACATCAGCGTCCGTGTCACCTCTAGTAATCAAACATGAGCGTCCATGTCACCTCTAGTAATCCCACATGAGCGTCCATGTTACCTCTAGTAATCAAACATGAGCGTCCATGTCACCTCTAGTAATCCCACATGAGCGTCCATGTCACCTCTAGTAATCCCACATGAGCGTCCATGTCACCTCTAGTAATCCCACATGAGCGTCCATGTCACCTCTAGTAATCCCACATGAGCGTCCATGTCACCTCTAGTAATCCCACATGAGCGTCCATGTCACCTCTAGTAATCCCACATGAGCGTCCATGTCACCTCTAGTAATCCCACATGAGCGTCCATGTCACCTCTAGTAATCCCACATGAGCGCCCATGTCACCTCTAGTAATCCCACATGAGCGTCCATGTCACCTCTAGTAATCCCACATGAGTGTCCATGTCACCTCTAGTAATCAAACATGAGCGCCCATGTCACCTCTAGTAATCCCACATGAGCGCCCATGTCACCTCTAGTAATCCCACGTGAGGATTCAGTGTTGATCAAGCTCCAGTCTAAGCATCCTATCTTTTTTTTGTTTTTTTTAATAAACATAAAAGCAATGATTACAGGTAAAACATGTCAGTTATAGAATTATATATTGTATCCTGTAACACCCTGTGTCTTGTCGACTCATTTTATATTTATTAATGTATTTTATTTCCAGCAGATGGACACACAAGCAGGAATATCTCAGAAGGACATCTAATGTTATCCCCGGATTGTGACATAAAAGATGACAGTAGACAGGATTCTCCAGGAACTAATCTCATTATCCCAATTATACATCCAGCTCTATCAGCTGGTCCCTCTGATCCTGGGAAATGTTCTCCTGATCACTCTGATATTGGTGCATCTGTTAGAGCTCTGAGAGTAGATACAGTGTTTCCCTGTTCTATAGATGCCAAATGTTTTACACAGAACACAAACCTTATTACTCATCAGCCAGCTAAGGCAGGTGACAGGCCATTTTCTTGCTCTGAATGTGGGAAATGTTTTACATATAAATCAAATCTTGTTACACATCAGAGAAGTCACACAGGTGAGAAGCCATTTCCATGTTCTGTGTGTGGGAAATGTTTTACACACAAATCAGCTCTTGTTGTACATAAGAGAATTCACACAGGTGAGAAGCCATATTCCTGTTCTGAGTGTGGGAAATGTTTCTCACAGACATCAGCTCTTGTTACACATCAGAGAAGTCACACAGGTGAGAAGCCATTTTCCTGCTCTGAGTGTGGGAAATGTTTTGCAAAGAGATCACATTTTGTTACTCATCAGCATGCTCACACAGGTGAGAGGCCATTTTCCTGTTCTGAGTGTGGGAAATGTTTCGCACATAAATCAGCTCTTGTTACACATCAGAGAAGTCACACAGGTGAGAGGCCATTTTCCTGTTCTGAGTGTGGGAAATGTTTCGCACATAAATCAGTTCTTGTTACACATCAGAGAAGTCACACAGGTGTGAAGCCATTTTCCTGCTCTGAGTGTGGGAAATATTTTGCACAGAGATCACATTTTGTTACTCATCAGCATGCTCACACAGGTGAGAGGCCATTTTCCTGTTCTGAGTGTGAGAAATGTTTCGCATATAAATCAGCTCTTGTTAGACATCAGAGAAGTCACATAGGTGAGAAGCCATTTCCATGTTCTGAGTGTGGGAAATGTTTTTCATCGAAATCACATCTTGTTACACATCAGAGAAGTCACACACGTGAGAAGCCGTATTCCTGTTCTGTGTGTGGGAAATGTTTCTCACAGACATCAGCTCTTGTTACACATCAGAGAAGTCACACAGGTGAGAAGCCATATTCCTGCTCTGAGTGTGGGAAATGTTTTGCACAGAGATCACATTTTGTTACTCATCAGCATGCTCACACAGGTGAGAGGCCATTTTCCTGTTCTGAGTGTGGGAAATATTTCGCACATAAATCCGCTCTTGTTACACATCAGAGAAGTCACACAGGTGAGAAGCCATATTCCTGTTCTGAGTGTGGGAAATGTTTCTCACATAAATCAGCTCTTGTTACACATCAGAGAAGTCACACAGGTGAGAAGCCATATTCCTGTTCTGAGTGTGGGAAATGTTTCTCACAGACATCAGCTCTTGTTACACATCAGAGAAGTCACACAGGTGAGAAGCCATTTTCCTGCTCTGAGTGTGGGAAATGTTTTGCACAGAGATCACATTTTGTTACTCATCAGCATGCTCACACAGGTGAGAGGCCATTTTCCTGTTCTGAGTGTGAGAAATGTTTCGCATATAAATCAGCTCTTGTTACACATCAGAGAAGTCACACAGGTGAGAAGCCATTTCCATGTTCTGAGTGTGGGAAATGTTTTTCATCAAAATCACATCTTGTTACACATCAGAGGAGTCACACAGGTGAGAAGCCATTTTCATGCCGTGAGAGAAATAAATCCGCTCTTGTTGAACATATTAGACATTACCCAAGTACGGAACTATTTAAATCTTCTGTAGTATAATTATCACTGTCATGCAATGTTCCTCAAGGGTCAATCCTATCTCCTAAGCTTTATAAAATATAAATGCTACCACTGGGTGATATAATCAGACGTCATAGCCTGGTCTACCACTGCTATGCTGATTACCTGCTTTTTGCTCCATGTACTGAGAACCTAATACCAATCCTAAATGGTTGTCTAGCTGAGCGCCAGGGGTGGATGATGCCAGTTGGCTGTGATTCAGTCTTTGTGAAACATAATAGAAGCTCCCCAACAAAGGACAAGACTACAGCTTTACCAACCATCTGGATTTATGCTTTGGTGTTCAGAATTGCAAAATACTGAACATGTGCTGAATCTTTGTGTTGTCCTGGTATGTGGCTGACACAGACATCAGGTATCCGCCACATACAAATACTCATTCTTCCATCTGTGGACCATAGCCAGAATCAAGCTCTTGATTCCCTCAGAAGTTCATAGACTACTGCAATGCCATCTACCTGGGTCACCCAGCAAAAGAATTACAGAGCTTGCAGCTAGTACAGAATGCAGCAGCCAAGCTGTTACCTAACCCGTTCCTGCCGCATAACACCCATTCTCTACTCCCTTCACCGGCTGCCTGTAAGATGACAAATCTATTTCATAATTGGCTAACTGACCTTCCCAGCCCAACATTACATGGTCCAAGGTACTAGAAGCAGCTTCTGCCTCCTTACTGCCCTGCTTGCTTGCTTCTACAGATGAAGGACTGTTACCAGCAGTACCAAGAATCTCCTGTCATTCATTTAAGGGTTGAATGTTTAGTTTTGCAGCCCTGACCATGGAACTCACTGCCTTGCACAGTCCAAGAGGCCTCCACTCTAGAGACCTTCACAAGCAGACTGGTGACTGTTACTCACGCTTTTCATTAATGTACCTCTATTTACTTCCTAAATAATACATCCCAAATGCTTAGGTCTTTTTTCTGCTGTTTATTTTGTATCTTGTGCTTTGTGTAAATGTGAATGTCTAATACCAGTTTCCACAATCTGTATTGCTGCACGACAATATGGTGACCATTGGAATGTGTTTTCACTTCTTCTAGTTTGCCTAACTTGTTGCTGACACTCATCTTGATAAGGAGTGTTGAGTGTTTTCTGATACAAGATCCTATCCATATATACCCTGTACATTACCATGTGCATTAGAGTCACCCAGGTTCCATCTGCAGTGGTTTGTTGTATGTTACATCTATATGGTGCGGATACTCCCCTGTATGATTTCATAATAAAAGCTTTTGTTTGCATCTAATTATTACATTAAAGCTTTTATTTTTTTATCTGTTTTATATTCCCGTCAGAGTAATTACACCATAATGTCTAATCTCGGAGTGGACCCCAGAAGATGTAAAGAAACCGTGTAAGTGTTCCATCATTCTGTTTCGTGTAAGCATACAGGTAAGTGATGGCACGGTAGTCACTGTCCGTCACATTCAGGTGGTATAATGGAAGTGTACAGAAATTTGTTCTCTGTTAGTCTGAGGCGGGGTGTGCTGCTGGTAATGAGGGGTGTCCCACCCCCCCTTAAATGGTAAGTATACAGATGTGGATAAATCCACAGGAACCAGAGCTCATACCCTATTTGTAGTGGTGAATGATACGGTTATAAAGTTAAACTAGAAACAATAATGAAAAAGCAGGTAATATACTTAAGGTTGTTTATTCTAAGATGCTGAGATACTTTCTTTCCTAAAAGGTATAAATTCGGTTTAAAAGTCAATCAGTGATTGGAGCACGCTCCTGGTGTGAGCTTAAATTCTGAAGTGCAAGGTTCAATTGAAAGAACAAATGCTGTACTCTTTGTAAGTCGAAAAAAAGAAAAAGAAAAATGCCACAAAAAAATAATAATGATAATATGTACTAAAGTCCAAACGGTTTACAAGTCTATACAGACTGCGGCGTCCCGCTAATCTGTGCTCTGAAGTGAAGGATTCTCTTGTGAAGTGATGAACAGTTGACAGCGGTAGTGTATGCTTTGGTTAGAGTGGAGAATAAGGACCCTGGACTGGCGCTATTCCTCCTGCAGCACGTCCCACAGTAGAGCGCCCTAATCAGGCCCTCTCTGCGGGGCCGCTGACCTGGGGTGTGCGCCTGTCATGGAGGCGAAGTGGACCCTGCCGGAGCTCTCCGAGCGGCTGGCCGCGCCTCTCCTCCTCCTACAGGGACTTACCTTCTCCCTTCCCCTCCGCCTTCCACTCTACGCTGTCTCGGGCTTCTTCCGTCGCCTGGCAACCGGTTGCTTCCGGAACTCCGGATCACGTGACCAGATGGTTTGTGGAAAGGATTAGCAGTACTGTCCTTCTTTGCAGTGAACATTCATCCTCAGTCCAATGTAGTATAGATGGGTAGCTCCAACGCATTTCGACCTGTTAGGGTCTTCCTCTGGGAGTCATTTGTGTGTTTAGGTTGCAGGAATTTAAGGTGTCCTGATAGGGTGGGATCAATTCCCATTGGTCCTCTGATCTGGCTTTGTGATTGGCTCACAGCTTGTCAATCGAAGTTTATGGGAGGATGTGACATCATCACAGTGCTTTAGAGTGTGCCCAGTATTAAAAATAGGAAAATAATGGAAAAATATATCCGTAGTGAAAAGGATATATATAAAGTTACAATATAGCAGTTATATGAATCAATCTTGCAGAATGGTGTTAATGCTCAAAATAATGAACCTTGGGATATTTTGATGCTATGTTCAAATGCATGAGAATAATGATTAACCCTCTACAGCATTAACCAATGCCTGCCACTACTTTGGTGTAAGATATCATAGAATAGTGAATGTAGCTGCTGTTGCATTGACTTGAAATGGGATATGTCTTCATTTGCATATGACAGACCTAATTTCGTTGTCCATGTTGAGCCCTTTGGGGGCCAGTGTCCCTAAATTAATCATCATGCACAGTTCTTACTTATTGATTCTGGAGATGTAATCACCTCCTCTCCAGTTCTTTTTGACCTCTTTTACACCAGTGAACTTAAGTAGAGCAGGGTTTGAGTTGTGAAACTCTTTGAAATGTTGGGATAATGGGTGGTCTTCTGTGCCGTTCCTAATGTTGCGTACGTGTTCCCCAATTCTGACTTTCAGTGGTCGTATTGTTCTTCCTACGTATTGTTTAACACATGGGCATTGGAGGATGTATATAATGCCCTTGCTGTGGCATGTCAACCTATCCCTTATCTTATACTCATGTGTATTCGCCTCAGATATTATGCTATATGTTGGTGTAGTACTCCTGGAATTGGTTACCTTACAACCTACACATGAGAACTGTGCATGATGATTCAAAGCCAGATCAGAGGACCAATGGGAATTGATCCCACCCTATCAGGACACCTTAAATTCCTGCAACCTAAACACACAAATGACTCCCAGAGGAAGACCCTAACAGGTCGAAATGCGTTGGAGCTACCCATCTATACTACATTGGACTGAGGATGAATGTTCACTGCAAAGAAGGACAGTACTGCTAATCCTTTCCGCAAACCATCCGGTCACGTGATCCGGAGTTTCGGAAGCAACCGGTTGCCAGGCGACGGAAGAAGCCCGAGACAGCGTAGAGTGGAAGGCGGAGGGGAAGGGAGAAGGTAAGTCCCTGTAGGAGGAGGAGAGGCGCGGCCAGCCGCTCGGAGAGCTCCGGCATGGTCCACTTCACCTCCATGACAGGCGCACACCCCAGGTCAGCGGCCCCGCGAGAGGGCCTTATTCGGGCACTCTACTGTGGGACGTGCTGCAGGAGGAATAGCGCCAGTCCAGGGTCCTTATTCTCCACTCTAACCAAAGCATACACTACCGCTGTGAACTGTTCATCACTTCACAAGAGAATCCTTCACTTCAGAGCACAGATTAGCGGGATACCGCAGTCTGTATAGACTTGTAAACCGTTTGGACTTTAGTACATGTTATCATTATTATTTTTTTGTGGCATTTTTCTTTTTCTTTTTTTCGACTTTACAAAGAGTACAGCATTTGTTCTTTCAATTGAACCTTGCACTTCAGAATTTAAGCTCAAACCAGGAGCGTGCTCCAATCACTAATTGTCTTTTAAACCGAATTTATACCTTTTGGGAAAGAAAGTATCTCAGCATCTTAGACTAAACAACCTTAAGTATATTACCTGCTTTTTCATTATTGATTTTAGTTTCACTTTATAACCGTATCATTCACCACTACAAATAGGGTTTGAGCGCTAGTTCCCGGTGGATTTATCCACATCTGTATACGTATAATGGAAGTGGGACTGTCTGGGCTTATTCTAGTCTACTGCAAAAATAAAAAAATCAGCCTTTATCCTGCTTAAAAAAATAACAATGCCCATAAATCAAGCTTGGTTGCACAAGACAGAAGCCACATTAATGGTGGCACATCATATAGGCTGAAGACCCATGCTTCTGGGATATACGGCATAACTCCCTCTTTGCCCACAAAAACATTCCCTTCACCATTCACAATGTACAACATTGCCCCTTCAGAAGGGACACAACTTTCCTTTGCTTGTTCCACCTCCTCCTTCACAGAGCCCAGGACCGTCTCCATGACCATTTCATGTTTATCTGGACGCCAGGCATCTGGGAGGTTTATGGCCTGAGATGACCACAGAACCACCAGGTAGAGGGCAAGAAGAATCCCCAGGATCTGGAAAGTCCAAGGATCCACCCCACATGAGGCAGAGAAGGGTCAACCAGAGGGACTGGCTCACCAATTTCCTTCCTAAAAGCTGCTCTTTACCCAGTTTGATACCTGTGGGATCCCACTCTAATTTTCCTTGAGAGTCCTTACCCTCACTAATCCCTTCTGAACCTACCAGATCCTTCCCCTTCCAACCACTCCTACTTTTTAAGCTTTACACCACCTGCTCTGTGAGTCCCATTTAACTACTCCATTCCTTTACTCATTGGTGTAGCAACCCCCTTGGTCCACCCACCCCTACCACACTGCTTCACTGCAGTTAAGCTGTGAGGCTTGCTGCTAGCATTACTCACTACTCAGCACACACACATCATGATTACACAGCTGTGCCAGAGATACTGTCTCACTGATAACCAGGATGAGACACTCCCAGAAAGGCATGTATGTATGAGTACGGAGAGAGTGGGCGCAGTGGGGCTGCATCACTGACAGCTGAGCCTGTCACATCAGTGAGGTGGATGGGGTATCCCATTCCCAGCTGAAAGAGCACACTATTTGTAAGAGCCGGAGCGGAGCAGGGCTACTGGCTGACAGCCTATTATCTTGGTGCAGCGGCAGAAGTCTGTAAATGATGGGAAATAACATCTGGCCCATGGCTACTGTGAGAAAATGAGAGGTCTGTTACAATATAGCTATGCCTCATTTCTCATGTCAAATATGTACTTTTTATCCTCATATCCCTATACATTCAATTCATCTGTTTGCTCATTCTCCGTAACATGTCCATTACTGCTCACCTAATATTGTGTTTAAATCAACC
This sequence comes from Pseudophryne corroboree, assembly GCF_028390025.1. Lineage (NCBI taxonomy): Eukaryota > Metazoa > Chordata > Amphibia > Anura > Myobatrachidae > Pseudophryne > Pseudophryne corroboree. The sequence continues at coordinate 66,305 of NW_026968678.1, forward strand.
TTAATAATATATGCAATTGTGTTACGTTATCTGTTACCCTTTAGATAATGTATTCAAGTTAGACCTAGTTTTCTATTGTTTACTACCACCACAGTGGACACTCAAAGGGTGAGTCATATAAGGTACCATTGTCCCTTTTTGTTTGCTCCCTATTGTCCAACAGTGATCTGACCAGACATGGTTGCTCTCTGGCTGACGTAATAACCTTGATTAGAATATGTATTGTATTCCAATGCTGTAAGATCCTTAGTCAAAGAAGTCACACACACCCCATGTAATATCAAGCTTCTGGGGGTATAAGTAGAGCTAACCAGAGAGCTGAAAGAGATTCTATGCTCCTTGACTAAGAAGTGATGTTGTGTCAGGAGTTTGTGGTGGGAATTGTCATGTGGAATTGGATTACAGAGGTGTGCTGAGCTGTTTATAATACATTCTGTTCAATAAACCATTGTTGGTTTTTCATCTACCACTGTGACTGAGTGATTTGGAACACAGTATCTACACAGCTACTATCGATGGTGGGCACCAAACGGTCAAAGCTTTTGGCCTCCCAGCATGCAGTGGGCCCATCCATATATCCCCACCTCCTGGCTCAGGCAAATCAGTTTTTTGTTTGGTGTGGCAGGAGCCAGTCCATGATACAAATAAATATATGGATTAGAAAATAGCGCTTGGTGGAAAGAAGCAGCCTAGATATATTCTAGTGATTCCCAATCACTATAAACAAAACAGTAAAAAGACAAATATTTGAAGATATCTTTGGCGCTACCACCTTATGTTAAGTTGCAGAGAAAGGATTGAAATAACACATATCAATTATGATATGGAGGAGTAGTAATAAAGTCTATTCAAATGTCCCAGATCGTTTCTCTTGCTTTCCTCCAAAATTCTTCAGACCGTGAAATTCCTTATAAGTATATATCCATGCAAATAGAGAGAAAAATAACATAGTGTAGTATTTTGTATAAAAAAAGTCACATTTATTTCATATGGCAAAAAAATATATAAAAACTTTTTCTTTCATCCAATTAAAAGTGTGGTCCTTCACTTTATATAAATATGATTGGAACCGTACCGTGCCAAGCTCCTAGCATGGAGCAATTGAAAGAGCAAAAAATTGGAGTCTCCGGAATTCCTCCTTACTCCTTCCAGGCTAAACACCGGTAGCCGGACCAGGTAAGTTCCTTTCCAGATGTGGATGCAGGTAGATGGATCAATTAGCCGCCAACGCGTTTCGAGTTATGGTAAACTCTTCCTCAGGGCAGAATGATCCCTACCTGCATGCCTTTTTGATACTAAAATTAACCCAGAAGTGAAACATCAATTTCCGATGTCCCAAATTAAAAGTATTCTGTTATGCACACCAGTGCCTGCAGGAATGTACTTGTGTTTGAACTGTTATGCACACCAGTGCCTGCAGGAATGTACTGGTATCTGAACAGAGAGGGATGCAAAACAAATGAACTCACAGACAGACTGGGAAATATGACATTACGTACACAGGAGGTGATAGGGTAACAAAACCAAACACAAAGTGAACAGAGAAGCCCAGAGGCTAAGAAACTGGGTGTCTCCCTTGTATTAGAAATGCTCAGATGGAAAAAGCAAGATGTTGTGTTTTAATACGTAGAGAACCCGAAATGCTGTTGCTACGGGCAACAGCAAAACCCTAAAGGGTTACCAACGGGTGTGGCAGCAAACTCCTTGGTCAGAGATGGAATAGTAGACACAAGGAGAGTCTCCACAATCCTAATTCTCACTTGCAGGGCCCAGGTTCAGCTTACTGCCACTAAACTGACACATGGACGCCCTGCACAGTGAGAGAGGATTAAGCATGCAGGTCTGAAAGTACAGCCACAAACCTGCTGTGTTCACAGAATAGCAAAAGAACCTCAGCAGGCTAAACGACTGACTCCAGTCTTACTGCTAGGTCTGGATTGGCAGAGTGTAGTACCAAATCCCCAGGCCTATTTGCAGTAAGCAATAACAAATACAAAGCTACACAGTACTGGCTAATTTTCAGGAACTGACTAACCAACAAAGATTCAGCAGCATCTGCTTAATATGAGAAGAGGCCTTATATAGCAGGTGCTGTCCACGCCCCACTCAGACCTCACAGACTGTGAGCACAAAAACCAGCACCGGATCCCCTGCCTGTAACCACTGCACAGCAAAAGACCCGAACCGGAGTATCAGCTGCGCTCAGGTTACTCCGCTAGCACTTGTCTCCCGGTTGCCATGACGACGTGGCAGCACAGGGCAGGAGACCCTAACAGTACCCCCCCTCTGACGAGGGGTCAAAGAACCCCTACCACCGGGTTTATCGGGGAACTGCGAGAAGAAAGAGCGTATCAGTCTGGGGGCATGAAGATCACAACTGCGCACCCATGACCGCTCCTCCGGGCCATACCCCTTCCAGTGCACAAAAATGACAGCCGACCCCGAACCATCTTGGAGTCAAGAATCCTTTCAACAACAAACTCCCTCTGGCCACGTATCAGAAGAGGGGAAGGTCTTCCTCTGGAAGAAGGATTACTAATCGCCCGTTTTAAAAGGGAACAATGAAATGTTTTATTGATACCCAAAGAACGGGGCAGATCTAACTGAAATGCCACCGGATTGATAACCCTGGTGATCTTATAAGGGCCGATGAACCGGGGGCCTAACTTATGAGATGGCTGTCTCAACTTCAAATTCTTGGTAGACAACCAGACGAAGTCTCCTAATTTGAAGCTGCAGGGTCTTTTCCGCTTATCAAAAACCCTTTTGGTCACTAATGACACAGACACAAGGGCTTTCTTCACTTTCCTCCAAATACCTCTAAGGACCGAAACGACAGAGGAACCACCAGGCGTGGAGTCCAGGGGGTCAAAAGAATTCGCCTTAGGATGATGCCCATACACAAAGGAAGGGAGATATCCCTGTAGCAGAGTGAGCCGCGTTGTTATAGGCAAACTCCGCCATGGACAGATGAGCAACCCAGTCAGTCTGACACTTGGAGACATAACACCTGAGGAACTGCTCCAAGGACTGGTTCACCCTTTCAGTCTGCCCATTAGACTGCGGATGGTAGCCTGACGACAAGCTGACAGAAATCTGGAGATCGGAACAAAATGCCTCCAGAATTTGGCCACAAACTGGGATCCGCGGTCAGAGACCACATCAAGTGGCAACCCGTGGAGACGCACAACATGCAGCATAAATAATTCAGACAGGCGTCTGGCCGATGGCATCCCAACCAGTGGAACGAAGTGCGCCATCTTCGAAAACCTGTCAACGACAACCCAGATGGCTGTCATCCCCGAGGATTTGGGCAAGTCCACCACAAAATCCATTGAAATGTGGGTCCATGGCTTAGATGGAATAGAGAGTGGATGTAATGGGCCAACAGGAACCCCTCTAGGAGTCTTATTTTGGGCACAGATGTCACATGCCCAAACCCACTGATCCACATCCTTAGCCACAGAGGGCCACCACACCGCCCTAGATAGCAACTCCCGAGTTCTGGCAATACCCGGGTGACCTGCCGACTTCTTGGCATGGAATTCCAGGAACACTCGCTGTCTTAACCTAGGAAGCACAAACAAAAGACCTACCGGAAGGTCTGGAGGAGCCTGCTCCTGTGCTCTAAGGAATAATGACAAGAGGTCCTGGGTAATGCCCACTTTAATACATGATGGGGACACAATGGGCAACGGCTCCTCGTGGTCTCTTGGATTGGAGCAAAACTCTGCGAGAGCGCATCAGCCTTGATGTTTTTTGACCCAGGGCGATATGTTATCAAAAAATTAAAGCGAGCAAAAAACAAAGCCCATCGTGCCTGCCTGGCATTGAGACGCTTCGCTGACTCTAAATATGCCAAATTCTTATGGTCGGTGAGAATTGAGACCACAAACTTAGCCCCCTCAAGCCAGTGTCTCCACTCCTCGAGTGCATCCTTAATAGCCAACAATTCCCGGTTACCCACGTCATAATTCATCTCGGCAGGCGAAAATTTACGGGAAAAGTAAGCACAAGGATGAAGCCGATTATCAGACACTCCCATCTGAGAGAGCACTGCCCCAATACCCATCTCAGAGGCATCCACCTCCACCACAAAAGGACGCTCTGGATCTGGGTGTCGCAGCACCTTGGCCGAGACAAATGCCCTTTTGAGACGGGCAAAAGCCGATTTGGCCTCACGAGACCAGTGAGCAACATCCGCCCCTTTCTTAGTGAGTGCCACCAAGGGCGCCACTATAGACGAAAATCCAGCGATAAATCGTCTATAAAAATTTGCAAAGCCCAGGAAACGCTGAAGCGCCTTCAAACTAGTGGGCTGCACCCAATCCAGGACTGCCTGTACCTTGGAACCCTCCATTTGGAAACCTTCTGGGGAGATAATATATCCTAGAAATGCGATTTGCTGAACTTCAAATTTGCACTTCTCCAGCTTCGCCCCAAGCCGGTGGTCTCTGAGTTTCTGGAGGACTAAGCGTACATGCTTCCGATGTTCCTCCAGGGAATGGGAGAAGATTAGGATGTCATCTAAGAATACGACTAAGAATCTATCCAAATATTCCCTGAGCACATCGTTCATGAAATCCTGGAAGACTGCCGGGGCATTACAGAGCCCAAAAGGCATCACCAAATATTCATAATGCCCTGAGTGGGTATTAAAGGCAGTCTTCCATTCATCCCCCTCTCTTATTCGGATTAGATTGTACGCACCGCGTAGGTCAATCTTAGAAAAAATGGTGGCAGTACGAAGCTGGTCAAACAAGACCGAAATAAGAGGCAGTGGGTATGAGTTTTTAATCGTGATACGGTTCAATTCCCTGAAGTCGATGCAGGGTCGCAATGAACCGTCCTTTTTACCCACGAAGAAGAACCCCGACCCAACTGGAGACTGTGAAGGTCTGATAAATCCTTTAGCCAAGTTCTCCTGAATGTACTCTGCCATAGCCTGAGTCTCAGGACGCGACAGGGAGTACAACCTGCTCTTGGGAAGCTTAGCATTCGGCAACAAATTAATGGCACAGTCATAGGGGCGATGGGGAGGTAGTACCTCTGCAACTTTTTTGGAGAACACGTCCGCAAAATCTGCATAACACCCTGGCAATCCTGGCAAACTTAGCTGCGAGAGCCTGACTGGAAGGCTCAAGCAACTCCTGAAACAATCAGTACCCCAACTAAGAATCTCCCCAGAGACCCAGTCAAATTGAGGATTGTGGGCCCTTAACCAGGGTAACCCCAACACCAATGGGGCAAAAGTACAGACAGTCACATAAAAGTGTGTGGCTCCAATAAACAAAGAAATCTGGCTAGTGCAAGAGGTAATTTTACCCTGGGATAATGGTTCCCCGTTTAACCCACAGATCTCAATTTCCGACGCCAAGGGTACTATGGAAACAGAGTGTTTCAGGGCGAATTGGCGGTCCATAAAAACCCCGTCGGCCCCACTGTCCACAAAGGCCTCAGTCTTGACAGTTTGACCGAGGATCTTCAAGGTCACCGGAATGATAAAAGTCTTCTTGGGAAGACTTGACAGGATATTTCCCATCACCCTCAGGCCCTGAAGTTTTCCGGCTTTTCTGGGCATGATACTACCACATGACCCTTATTCCCACAGTACAAACACAACCCCTGCTGTCTCCTCCGCGTGTTCTCACGCGAGGAGAGGCGGGTAGCCCCAATCTGCATAGGCTCCTCGGAAAATTCCTCAGAGTCTGAGGTTCCCTTGGGAAAGAAGGAAACCTCGGTCTCCCTTTCAAGCCTACGCTCTCTCAGCCGTCTATCCACCCGGATGGATAACTGCATGAGCTGATCCAAGCTATCAGGCAAGGGATATTGTACCAGTTGGTCTTTTATCTGGTTAGAAAGACCTCTTTGGTACTGGTGTCTCAGGGCTGGGTCATTCCACTGGGTATCATGGGCCAACCTCCGAAACTCCGTACAGTAAACCTCAACTGGCCTTCGCCCTTGCTTAAGGATCGAAATCTGAGCCTCGGCTGAGGCTGTCTTGTCAGGGTCATCATGCCCAGTGCCGTAAAAAAACATCAACACTTTTAAGCGACGGACAGTCAGGCTGCAACCCATATGCCCAGACCTGTGGGTCTCCTTGTAGCAAGGAAATCACTATGCCCACCCGCTGAATCTCCAACCCAGAAGACTGAGGCCTAAGCTGGAAATATAGCTTGCAGCTCTCCTTGAAACAAAAGAACTGCGAGCGATCTCCAGAAAAACGATCCGGAAGATTTACTTTCGGCTCCTTAACCCCTGAAGGTGCTGCTGCTGCGGGAGCTCCGCCAGCGGCCTGGGAGGTGTGCATTTTAATGGACAAATCATTAAATTGTTGAGTCAGGACCTGCACCTGATCGACCACCTGTTGCAACGTATTTTGAGGGGTATGCTCCATATTCCCACAAAATTTCAACAGGAGTATTGGGCTGCTGAATATGTTATGCACACCAGTGCCTGCAGGAATGTACTGGTATTTGAACTGTTATGCACACCAGTGCCTGCAGGAATGTACTGGTGTCTGAACAGAGAGGGATGCAAAACAAATGAACTCACAGACAGACTGGGAAATATGACATTACGTACACAGGAGGTGATAGGGTAACAAAACCAACACAAAGTGAACAGAGAAGCCCAGAGGCTAAGAAACTGGGTGTCTCCCTAGTATTAGAAATGCTCAGATGGAAAAAGCAAGATGTTGTGTTTTAATACGTAGAGAACCCGAAATGCTGTTGCTAAGGGCAACAGCAAAACCCTAAAGGGTTACCAACGGGTGTGGCAGTAAACTCCTTGGTCAGATATGGAATAGTAGACACAAGGAGAGTCTCCACAATCCTAATTCTCACTTGCAGGGCACAGGTTCAGCTTACTGCCACTAAACTGACACATGGACGCCCTGCACAGTGAGAGAGGATTAAGCATGCAGGTCTGAAAGTACAGCCACAAACCTGCTGGGTTCACAGAATAGCAAAAGAACCTCAGCAGGCTAAATGACTGACTCCAGTCTTACTGCTAGGTCTGGATTGGCAGAGTGTAGTACCAAATCCCCAGGCCTATTTGCAGTAAGCAACAACAAATACAAAGCTACACAGTACTGGCTAACTTTCAGGAACTGACTAACCAACAAAGATTCAGCAGCATCTGCTTAATCTGAGAAGAGGCCTTATAAAGCAGGTGCTGTCCACGCCCCACTCAGACCTCACAGACTGTGAGCACAAAAACCAGCACCGGATCCCCTGCCTGTAACCACTGCACAGCAAAAGACCCGAACCGGAGTATCAGCTGCGCTCAGGTTACTCCGCTAGCACTTGTCTCCCGGTTGCCATGACGACGTGGCAGCACAGGGCAGGAGACCCTAACATATTCACATAAAAACAAACAAATTCATATTTCTATTTCCTATTCACTAACAAGTATTATGTCTTATAATTCATTACATATTCATATAAAATTTTCTTATTAGGTCAATCTTGATTTATAGTGGTTTTGTTTCAAATCACAAAAATATGTTGAAAATATCTATTTATAATTCATACTCCTTACTTTAATCCATGTCATAGAGAAAGCAGATACACACATTGAAAGGTTTTTGTTCATAAATCGGAACGCTGTGCGTTCCACTGCGGTGTCAAAGTCAGAAAAATGTCTCTATGCACGTTGCCATATTTGCACCGCACACTGGTCCGCGCTGCGCATGCGTGCGCTCTCCCGTGAAGGCGCATACCCGCAATAACGTGCACTCGCAGGCGCGGTATGCGTATTTACGGTAGAGTTTATGTAGTCGTAGCGTGCGACTCATTCGTTACATATTTTCACAATTAATGTAGTTTATAGATCATGATCCCTTTGATAGTTTCTGAAAGTTTGGGTAATATAGAATGTCCCTGAGCTGAGGAACCCCTCTTTGTATTGTAGGAAGGGTCTAACAGGAGTCATGCAGCAGTGTTTGGTACCCATCGGAAGAGTATTTAATTAGCAATATTCCGGTGTTGGTTTGGAGCGTATTAATCGCTCGTGCGAATAGTTATGGACATAAGAAGTTTATGTCCATTTCTATTATTTACTCATACTTAGGTATGCGGCGGGAAACCTAGTTTCCCACCCACCTGAGCTGTTTGAAATCGTCACAGCCCACCTGTATGAATCAACCTATGACCTTTTGTTATGATACAGGGCCGAATTCCGACGTCCAATGGACAATGGGATTGTAGGGACTATGAGATTGCATTGTGTGTGGGGCATAAATAGGCAGGCCGACCATATCCAACTTCACTCTCTCATCAACGGTTTTCTGCTGATAACCGGGAGCTGGATATCGAGGCGCATGCGATCGTTACCCTTTGTGCGTAAGTTTCTCTCCGTAATCATTGTCTTACTGTGAGCCAATTTCTCTCATCTCTCTCCATTTCTCTCTCTCTCTCTCTCTCTCTCTCTCTCTCCTTTCTCGTTTCTCTCACATCTCCCCTAGACTAGTATTGTATTGTATTAGATAGTACTGTATTTTGGTTAGGAAGTCTCTGTTATATTGTAGTGTATCATTTGTACTGTTATCCCCTTTTACAAGTATATTAGATATAATACAGTTAATAGGCTTTGGACCCTAAACCAGTATCTGTGTATTTCCTATAGTGTTAAGTGTTCACTTGAGCATCGGTAACGCTCAAGCAGCTTTGAAGTAGTCAGCTTACACAAGGTTGCACTTACACCCTGTATTCACATTAAGGTATTCTGTGTATTTCATTGGTATAAGGTTTAGACATAAAGGTATAGCGTTGTGAGCGTCTGCGCCGCTGGTGACCTCCTCGTGGTCTCGAGCGTAAGCTACGCCATAGCGAATCATTACTCTAGTCATAGCCAATAACGTGTTCTGTGATCGCTGGGCCGTGAGCGAACGTGACGCTTGAGCGTCTCGCCTACGGCTGAGCGATCGTTACGCAACTAGCGTACCCTTACGGTACTTCTTAAGTAAACAGCGTACAGTGTTCTTAGAGTTCATAAAGGGTTGTTTATACGACAAGGGAATTTAGCATTGTCAATTGGGGACTCGTCCGATCCTTCTCATATCTGCACTAGGTAGATCAGCAGACATTATCCCCCAGCAAAGGGTGGGAGGTTGTCTCTCAGTGCTGCCGGGATAAGCGTCTGCTTCGCTTAGGTAAAGAGTGCTGAAGGAATCCGGGAACCGGAAGTAAGAACAAAACGCTTGTGTCTTTTAAAACTGTTTTATTTCTCTTCTGTCTTGCGTATACACGCACGCATACATTTATCTGCATTTCTTTTTCAAATTTCGTATATCACTATTCCTGTTTGCCAAGTTTTATAGTTGATAGAAAGTGCTAAAAGAGATTTGCTGTTATTTCATAGTAGAGGTAATAGTTAAAGTATAGACCAACACACGGCTTGTCTGGGAGACAAGGCAGCCAGTGTGGTGTGCGGTTGATGATCAGGGATCATCTACATTGATAAAGGTAGAAATTGTGTTACGGTGGATCTTTGTTTTGCGTACACGTGTCCCTAACAAAAGACCTGCGTACGCAATCCAAAGGCAGACGCACGCAGCGTACATTACGCAACGTAGCGTCCGGTTACGCCCACGTAGCTCAAGTCACGAAAAGTTGAATTAGCGCAAAGCGATAATTAGCGCAAAGGCGATAAGTAACGCAACGCGGTAAATAACGCAAATCTATTTTTGGAAAATCTGAAATTTAGTTTAACAGATCCTGCTCCTAATTGGTAACACAGTTGGACTGAAGACAATTTCTGCGCAGAAATAGATATAGAAACAAAGTGTACATGTGTTGAGTGAGTGTGTTTTTATCACATAAGTTTATATAACTTAGAGGTTGAACCAAAAGGAAAGTCGGGTACTCGTCAAGGGACACACGTGTAAGTGACATATACTGTGGCTAGGGAGGCATCCCTGGTTAAATAATATTTGAGCATTAGAGTATAGCGGACCATAAGGTAACAGACCAGGAGGTCATAAGGTAACAGGTAAAATAGACAAAGAGGTCCGCTATAAAGGTACAAGAGGCACAACGCCTGGGGTGTTGGTGCAGAACCCATATAGGCCATAAGCTCTTGCTGAAGGAATCGCGGCCGGAAACATCGATTCCATTAAATCTCTCAGTACATAACAGGTAGTGCTTATGTACTGAACGATTGGACCGCACGTAATTGTGTGCAGTAGTTAGTAATCTGACCTAATACCATTAGAGTAAAGTGGTCACAAACGCTATTTGTACATTCTGACGTGATTTGTGTAATTTTTTATTTTTAAAGGGAAGTTCGCTGGTCACTCAGGAACTATCTAGCAACCCCACCTTTACTGGAAAGAGTAAGTGTCCTGCGGGTAACCCTCATATGTTCCAGTAAACAGAAGGTTTTTTGGTAGGGCCCTGTATCGAGTACGCCAGCACCACGTCGGTGTGATCAGGTCGTATTGGTCGAGGTGGGCGAGTGAGTGGGGTACTCGGTAAACCGCCACCGCCGGCCTATTTTTGAATAATTTGGTTTGCTGTAAGGGTTCACTGAAGACCGTGATTTAAAGATCAAAGGAGTAGTAAGCAACACCTGCAGATTATGGGGGCCAGTTGTTCAGGTAGGGGGCGATCAACCTCGGTTCGGGTTGATTCAGAGAACCGACCAGTCGGGTCGGCAAGATACATCATGTGTGAAAAATACGGTAGTCACACAG